>NC_037600.1:17900418-18060418 GCF_003073045.1 Pomacea canaliculata
ACACATCCTTTGACGGGAGATGGATATGTGTTTGCCTTTAGTAAGTCATGCGGAGCTTATTCACTCGGGTGCACTTTATTCCTCCATACACCAGGGTCTGCAGTACTTTTGAAGTTGACTTGAATTTGTAGAGCACATTTCCCCCTGTAGTATGAAGGGGTGTAGCATGGTTACCCAGAGCTAAGCCGGCAGAAAATACTAAAACTGCCATCAGTCCCACCATCCACAAAATTATTCACTCACCCACCAGTTATCACTGCACGCAACTCACTCATTCCCTCACTTATTCCTACGAGATTTATTTACAAGTTTCTAACCACACATTTACAATTCTCTGGTCATGTGTGAATGTGCTGCCCACGGAGACGAGGTGGGAATCTCCACTGAGCTCACCTGGAACCTCAGACAGATGGATGAATAAGGACGAACTTCTCTAAAACATTTTGACTCCCTCGTTCTGTCTGCATCCACTGTACATCACACAAATCTTCAGTCGATACATTTAATCACTTGTTACTTGGATCTTCAGTTTTCAGGTCCGACTAAAGATGGTCCTTCTGCCAGCGTCCATCTTCTCTGTCCTCCTGTGGTTGCTGCAGCCTGTTCCCGCTACAGGTGTGTATGTCTGTGTGACTGCTTGTCTGTTCGTGTCTTCGCCGTGTGAGTGTTTGTGTGTGCTGACATGTGAAAGGATGAACAGCAAATAGCAGAAAACATTCCCAAATGTTATGAACAAAGTGTCATTTCTTCCACAAGATGCTGTTGATTACTGTGTTTTTGTTTGTAATTTTATTTTTCCCCTGAAAGACATTGGGTTGGAGGGATAAAGCAATAACAGACAAAGGAGTGAGGGAGGGGTTGGGAGGGATTGACAGGACAAGAAAAGGGGAGAAGGTGGAAACTCAATTCTTGCTCCTGAAATTCCAGGGAACCCCTGTTGCTCATTTCCGTGTCAAAACAACGGCGTCTGTCTGACTACCGGCCCCAGCACCTACATCTGCGACTGCTCCAACCTCGAGTTCTACGGCGACTACTGCCAACACCGTAAGCTCGCGCATTTTCTTTTGTGTCTGTGTAAGTGTGTGTGTGTGTAGGTGTGTTGTTGTTTTTTTATATCCCAGTTCATTATGATTTAAATGGACGCCAGTCATGACGAGAGAAACTTGGCAAATGTTTTTCTGAAATTATTTTCTTCTTTTTAATGCTGCAGACGGGCTGTTATGGTGAGTCATAAGAAATGCCAAGTTAATGGCTTTAGGAAACGAGGATTTATTTATTTTTTTTTTTTTTTCTTCTTTTATATTTCGACATTTCGTCGCTGTCTTAAATGAGATGATAATAAATAACATCTTCCTCTTTCTACTTATTTATTATGCAGAATACATTAAAACTACGTTTTGTGTTTCCTGTCCAACACCTGTACATTTGAGCAAAATACTAGACTGTGCTGTGCTTACCTTAAAAAAATTCATAGAAAGGAAAACTAAATCTTTTTGTGTTTCCTTTAGTTCCTGGGTAGACATTCGGAAACTTGGAGTTGTGTAGTGTACTGTCTGACCGTTAAACTGACCAACATTAGACATGGACCGACAGACTAGACAAGAGAGAGAAAGAAGGAAACACCACAGAGAACATTTCTTCTGTGATTGTCAACAAAATTTTTTCATTATTAAAATACAAACTTTGCAGCCGTTTGTACCCGTGTTTTTCTAGCAGTTTCATCTCTAACTCTCTAACCTAACCCTAACCTAAACACAGTTTTTTTCAATCAAGTTACAATGAGCAAATAAACCATAATTAAATCATAATACATTTAAATAATATACAATATTTGCATTCTAGTTATTTCTAGTTATAGAAAAGATATTATGGTTATATTAGTATTAATTATTTAATTATTTTTTTATTTCATTTTTATTTGTGTTAGGTGAAAGGAAGAGTTGAAGTCATTATCTGTGTCTACGTTGACGTCACTATGTCTATGTTCTATGTCTAAGTTGACGTCACTATGTCTATGTACTATGTCTATGTTCTATGTTCTATGTCTATGTTCTATGTCTATGTTCTATGTCTATGTTCTATGTCTATGTTCTATGTCTATGTTCTATGTATATGTTGCAGCAACCTTGATGAAGCGCGTGAAGTCGTGGCTGCGGCCCTCGTCAGACACGCTGCACTATCTACTGGTGGAGCCTCGGTTGAAGTGGTTGTGGGACTTAGTCAACTACGTCCGGCCGCTGCACGACTTCTTCATGGGGACGATCTATGTCAGTAAGTGTGCCAGGCTTGAGTTCTGTTTACGTCCGGTGTTTACGACTAGAACATCTAAGACGAGTGATGTCAGGGCCAGAACACCTGAACGCCTGAACACCAGAACATCAAGAACACCTGAACACCAGAACACCTGAACACCTGAAACCCTGCACACGAGAACATAAGAACACCAGAATACCTCAACACCAGAATACCTGTACACCAGAACACCTGCATATCTGAACACCTGAACACCAAAACACCTGCACACCAGAACACCTGAACACCTGAACACCTGCACACCAGAACACCTGAACACCTGAACACCTGCACACCTGAACACCTGAACACCAGAGTGCACGGGAGCCTTGAGCGAACTCCATGTAACCGGGACCGGCCCAGAACTAAATGCACGCACGGGTTAATGGCGGTCACAAAGAAATGTGCAGCGGAAATTGCAAAAGCATGTCGGAAAGGAAAACTGCAGATGTTTTGAAATAAATTTGATCACAAACAGCAGACAAAAAGCTGGCTACAGACAGCCATCGCACGACTGTACCACAGAAACACATCAAACGAGCAAGAAATTATGTTGCAGCTCAAAAGTTGTCACGATAACCCAGTTCACGAACTTTTCTAGTATATATACCTATATTCTTTACTTTCATATCTAAGATTGTCTAATACACACATACGTCGGTTATCTGTTTTTGTTTTTGCCTGTTCATAATAATAAAATGAATTTATATAGCGCCTCCCCCACCATCAAAGGCTGGCTCAAAGCATCTTACAAAAATAAATAAATAAACACAGAATAATAATGGTCTCAAAACAAAGAGTTCATTGTTAGTAACACTTGGTTACTTCACTCTTCTTGAGTGTTTCCTGCAGAGGCTCAGTGACAAACAGAAATAATTTGAGAGTGAGTGAGGAAATTGCAAAAATAAATAAATATTTCTGCATTTTTCAGTGAGAGCTGATATCATCGACTCGCCTCCTCTCTACCATTCTAGTCATGAATACCCAAACCTGGAGACAGTCTTCAACCTGACTGTATACTCTCGCATCTTGCCACCCGTACCCCGGGAATGCCCCACTCCCATGGGGGTCAAAGGTGAGACAGAACGACGTTTCCGATTCACACAAAATATTTTTCTCTCAGGTTTAGGAACATGCAGCTGGATTAGACATGACCCACTGTGATATACTAAATGTTTCCTATGTATTTTCTAAGTGTTTTCTCTGGTTAACGAACGTCCGAGTTACAGAGTCATTTTTTTTTTCAGGTCCAAAAGAACTGCCAGACATCGACCTTCTCATCAAAAAGTTTTTCACACGAAAGAAGTTTTTGCCGGATCCCATCGGAAGTAATGTTCTGTTCACCTTCTTTGCACAACACTTCACTCACATGTTCTTCAAGACTGACTTCAAGGGAGGCCCGGATGCTCAGTGGGGAGGCCACGGGGTGAGTCGAACTGCACCCAAATCACGTGACACCACCCGACAACGGGGGTAGTAGAAAGTCACTCAACACTTAACACGATGACAACGACGAGGACTTTAGTTTATTGTTTAGGGTTTTTTAAAAGTTTTTATCTATCAGAAAAGATGTTATTGTATTTACAGACAAGTCCCAGCGATCTCACTGAGGTATTAAGGAGAATTTCACACCTCCCTTCTAACTCCTATCTCACGCATCACGTGATCAAAAAAGTAAACATGCTAACCGCTTATCGCTCTTCATGTTGACAGGTGGACGTCAGCAACATCTACGGTGGGGATAAGGAGACTGAGAACCGCCTGAGACTCTTCTCGGGAGGAAAATTAAAAATGCAGGTCAGTGTTATTTAGAGGTTGCTTTCAGATGATGATGATGATTATTATTATTATAAACCACTATGCAACAGTGTCTAGCATTTCCAGTTTTCCCTTTTCTAACTAAACGTTCATTTCACTTCGACGCTTGACGCCTCTATCGTGTGATGTGCAGATAATGAACGGAGAAGAGTACCCCATGACCGTCGCAGAGACTGGGGTGAAGATGACCTACCCGGAATACGTCAAGGAGGAGTACCAGCTAGCAGTCGGCCACCCGTTCTTCGGTCTACTGCCTGGCCTCCTCGTCTACTCCACCATCTGGATGAGGGAGCACAACCGCGTCTGCGACATTCTCGCTGCTGCCCACCCCGAGTGGGACGACGAGCGCCTATTTCAAACGGCCAGACTTGTCATTCTGGGTGAGCACGAACTGTGTGGAGTTTGAGTCAACAATAAACAATGAACTTGGCATACACTCATTCACATACCTCGAAACATGCTTCTTCTACAAATGATCAGATTCCTGACAATCATTTTCTTGAAGAGGCTTTCCTTTCATTCCTCTCCTTTTATTTATTTATTTATTTATTTATTTATTTATTTATTTATTTATTTCGCAGGAGAAACCATCAAGATTGTGATCGAGGAATACGTGCAACACCTCAGCAACTACAACTTCAAGCTGACCTACAGCCCTGAGCTGCTCTTTGACCGGCGCTTCCAGTATCAGAACCGCATCTCTGCCGAGTTTAACCACCTGTATCACTGGCACCCGCTCATGCCCAACACTTTCAACATCAGCGGCCAGGAGTACGCCATGCACGACTTCATGTTCCACCCGGAAGTCGTCTTCAAGCACGGCCTGGCCAACGTCGTCGACTCCATGTCCAGACAGCGAGCCGGCCAAGTGAGTTACACTCATGACTCCAGCCTCACCCAACTACCCATCCCATCCCTTTCATGGGCATGCAGCCAGGTGGTCAGGCTGAATATTAAGGAAATTTAGAAAATTACAGGATTTACAAGCTTTTTAAATTGAAAAATACTTGATTATATCTATTAAAGATGTATTTTTGTGTTCTTGTATAAATTAAAGTCATCCTAAACAAACAAAAAACATGTGACAGGAGAGCCGGCAACTTCGAGTTGCAAACAGAATTTTGTTTGATTAGAAACGTTAATCACCTGCGGTGACCTATATCTTGTTTGACCTCTTGTTTAGATGTCCCACCACAATCATGGCCCATCCACCATCAATGTCCTGCGTTGGACCCTACAACACCAGCGACAGCTGAGACTGCAATCCCTCAATAACTACCGCAAGCGCTTCAACCTGTCCCCCTACACCTCCTTTGAGGAGCTCACAGGTGTGTACAGATGCGTGGGTGTGTGGAGAAGCTAGTACTCTGTGTCTTCAAGCAGCTCTAGCTTTAGATAATGTTGATGGGTGAACAGTTAAATTATCATCCACCTCCGCCTCCTCTTCTCGTGTCTTTCTTCCTCCGTCTCATGAGCATCGCACCATTACACCCTCCTTATCTCATGTCTTCCTCGTCCACATCTTTATCGTGTCCACCCTTTCAGTGCAAAGTTCATGCCCTTCCGTGTCCTCGTCCACATGATCATCGTCATCCTGATATCATTAGCCGTGGCGGGTGGGGAGTCAGTGTCTAACCACCATGTCGCTAGGTGTTCGTTGACTGGCTGTCGTTAAGCTCTTGGATGCTCTGAAGATTATTTTTTTCGTCTTTGTTTGTTTTCCAGGAGAGAAAACTATGGCAGGTGAACTTGAGAAACTGTACGAGGATGTCGATGCGGTGGAATTCTACGTCGGGTTGCTGGTGGAGAAGCGTTCGTACCGCGCCATGTTCGGCAACAGCATCATCGAGATCGGCGGACCGTGCTCCGTCAAAGGCCTGATGGCCAACTTCATCAACAGCCCTCGCTACTGGCGTCCCTCCACCTTCGGAGGCGATGTTGGCTTCGACCTGGTCAAGACGGCGACGCTAGAGAAATTGTTTTGTCGAAACATCAAAGGCAAGTGCCCGCTAGTGACGTTCCGGGTGCCGGATTATGATGAACAGGAGGATGTGGAAACATGGGATGGGAGACTTGGCCACGAGGACTTGTAACGCATGGCTGTGCGTGAGTGTGTGCAAGTGTTTGTGTGCTTGTTTACATGTGCAAGTGCGTCTATTTATATGTGCATGTGTGCGTGCCTGCTATGCAAAATCTTCCATATTTCTATTGCTGGTGTGTGTCAAAGATGTCGTGCGTTTGTTTGAACGAGTAGGTAAATATGTAAAAAGCTAAACCTCTCCCATAGACAAGTAGCCATAGGAGACAGTGGTCCACAACTCAGCAGGGAGGAGGGATTGGTGTTTAACACCGAGTCAGCAACTAAGGCTATATCAAGGCAAAGGAGTCAGCCCTGTAAAGAGAGGGCCACATGCAGAGTGCATGAGGCGAGAACTGAATCCAGGACAGCCAACCCACACTGTATTGGTGACAGGCGCTAACCGTTGCACCAATGGACCTCCCTCCACAGCTCAGCAGTAAACATGTAAACAGCTAAACCTCTCCCACAGACATAGGAGCCATAGGACACAGCGGTCCAAAGCTCAGCAGGTGGGAGGGAATCTAACCTAAAGTCAAGAGTCACACATGCAGACACACCTGTACACCTACACACCATTGAGATGCTCAGACATGGAGCTTCAAGCAACACTTTTTTAAAAAATCAGCCTCACTCATCTCTCAAGGCAGTTCAGCTCTTGCACGGCTATGTTGCTAAATAACTTCCTCTACCCACCCAAGCTATCAGAGAAGGTAAATGACCAGAAGTTATGCCTTTAATGTACTCTAGACATGCTGAACCACGTACAAAAAGCTGGCCATAGGGCCAGTAGACTATGGATTCCTTGACTCTTGCTGGATGCAAAGTGGATGGAAGAGAGAAGCAGAGATGTCTGCATGCCTTTGTCTGAGGGAAAGATGAAACAAAGGGAGACTATAATCCAAAGTGTATATCAGTTGAGTAAAGGGGGAATGCAGAGGTAAATTTTGAGATGTACAGCTGCCCAGTACAACACACGTGATCCTTTGTGCTGTCTCAGTGTTGTGTCTTTCGTCAAACTGTCTGTATTGATTCCACTTGGCATTTTTTGGTGGAAGAGTTTATTGTTTTTATCACAAGTTTTCTTGTATAACTTTGCCAACAAGACTTGGTGTCATTCTTCTCAGGTTTAATAAGAGATATTGCTGCAGATTTGTAGCTATAAAGTTTTTCCAAACTGCCATGATTGTTATATTGTTGACATGTATTCATTGTTATATTAAAAAAAAGTTCATGTGCATACTGAGTCCTTATGTTGATGAACTGTTGACTCTTCCACAAACTTTGGCTATGGAGGTAACCGAAGTAATGGAAGTTGTATGCGTGCACATGTTCACTCATGCTCTCTCACTCACTTTCTTGGATATTCCACAAGGACTTTTTCTTTTTTCATCTACATTAATGATCTCTACCTCCACATATTCCAGTTTTGTGAAAGATTTGCAGATGACATCACAATAGGCAAGTCACAAACAGAATGAGCTAGTTGCATCACTACTAAAGCACAGACTAAACTAATTTTAGTCTTAAACTGAAGTAAATCATGTGGGGGAGAAAATGAATCATGTTAACATGTAGGAAAGACAACTGCCCTATTTCCTAAAATTCAGATCTGGAATCAGCATATCCAGAAAGAATAAAACCACAAGGACAGACATTGATAACAGTTCAGGTATCAGTCACAAGCAAGAATTTATTATACAAAATTGTACTCACAGGCCTGAACAGTCCTCTTAACATTAAGCTACAGTCAACTGCCCAAAGTCATTGCACCTACTTCACTGCCTTAGGCCTTCAGTGAGTATTTTTTCCACAAGATTCTTAACATCCACGCTGTCTCTTGATGAACATGTTTCTCACATCTGTTGTTCTGCATTAGCTCTGGAAGATCAGCTCCATTCCTTATACTCTGTCCATCTCAACCACCAAAATTCTCATCTGCTCGCATGTTCTGTGTAAACTAGACTACTGCAACTCTCTTCTTGCTGTCTGTCCGCAGTACCTCATCCAGAAGCTTCAAAAAGTCCAGAACTCAGCTGCTCATCTCGTTTTCCGGACTACCAAATGTGAACATGTCACACCACTTCTTCACTCTCTTCATTGGCTACCAGTTAAAGCTAGAATAGACTACAAACTCTCAACTCTATGCCATGGATTCTTTAAAGGCTCCTCCCGCTACTACTTTACTGAAATCTTGTCTGTCCACACTCCTGCCCAAAACCTTTGCTCCTCACCAGACTCCTGCATTCTATCCTCCCTCCAACAGAGACAGACTGTTTGCCTCTGTGCTGCTTTCAACCCCCTTCCTACACACACACCAAAGAGCATCCTCAACTTGCAGCTCACCCAAATATATTTCTAACATTGCTATGGCGAAATCTACACCACTTACAGAGCTAAAACCAGAAATACACACACAAAGAAGACCGAGGAAGCCCTAGTCTTTCACTTCAACAATTTATGATACAACACCAACAACCACATAAAGGAATAGGGAAGGCCTTAAAATATTTTGACTTGTTCATGCTGTACAGATAAGGCTTGTTCACACTGTACAGATTAGGTTTTTTTACACTCTGCAGATTAGGCTTGTACAGATGAGGCTCAGGCCTAATGAAATTTTCCGTATGCATGCCTGCTGAAAATTAATTGTCTGCTGTAGTAAATGTTTTAAAATCAACAGTGTACATTTAGTATATTTCTTCACGTGAAGATCAGCTGACTCTCAAAAAGCCACATCAGTTATTCTGGACTGCACTGGATTTTTAGCTGCTTCAGCTCCTCTTTCTTAACATAGTTGATGAATTTCATCAGTGAGTTTGTGTTGCTTGCTTGCAGCAACTGGCAGAAACCACAATCTGGGAAATAAGATACAACAGTCCCTTTAGCTAAGATCTAACAAGAAAAACAAAAATAAGAAACAGCAGTCCCTTTAGCTACGGCCTAACAAGTAAGGGAAAAAACCCAATCCAAAAAAAATCAATGTCACAGGTCTAGGTCATTTTTTTCCAAAAACTGATCCTGTCATATCAAATGTCAGTTTGGTCAAAGGGATAAACCTACAGGTCAAAAACTCTTTGTGCAAAGTCTTTCTTCATTATTTTATTCCACTAAAGTGCAGATGCGTATGGATGTCTACATGTGTGTAAATATACACACGTGTACATGTAAGAGAGAGAACACATGGGAAAATGCATGCTTATGTGTGACTGAGTGTGTGTGAGAGAGAATGTGACAGTGTGCATAAATGTGTGCATGTGCATACACTTGTGTAAGTGATAGATCCTTCTTTCACATTTAAATCTAGATACAAAAGGTTTACTCACCATTCAGAATGTTGAGAATCTGTACCACTTCCAAAGGCACTAAACAACTCTCTCTGCTCATGCAAGCATCCCTTACAGAGACACTACTCTTGATACTTTTTACAATGTTTCCTTCATCAGTGACAGCAGTTGCAGGAACTTTGTTTTCAAAGCCAGCAGATTTGTTCCCTACACAAGCATTGACCTCATCTGTCTCTGGTATTGCAGCTGATTCTTGGGGGGTCTTTGCAAGTGTGTGGCACTTAATGCAAGTATTTTCTGCAGTCACAGGCAGAGACTCATGAAAGGAGAAGTCAGTCTCTTTCTGGTTGTTCTTTTCATGGTATTTGACCTCAGTGACAAGGTTTATGTCACCTGAATCTTTGACAGAAATATTCTTTTGCAGATCATAAAATGATGAAAGACCGTCTTCTAAAGTTGGTGACTTGTGTTGTGTTTGCAAGTTCTCTCGCAACAATTCCAGATACTGCAGAACGGTGTATGGTGCAGAATGAAACCCTTGGAAGTATAAAAGTTGGTGTGCGAATGGACTCTCATCCAACATTTTACTGCACGTCTGCAAACATTAAAACAAGGAGGTATTTATAAGGCTTTCATTTGCAAGTATCTTTGTAGGTGTCTAATGGTATGTGTCTAAAGTTTGTATATATATAATGTTTGTCAGTGTTGAAAAAGAAGACAGAATGAGAGGAGAAAGATAAGATAAGGAGCAGGAAGACAAGAAAGAGGTGAACAAAAGAAGAGTTAAGGCCCTTCCTAAAAGAACACCATGGATGCAAGTTTGACCAACTTTGGTAAAGTTTGGTAAAGTTTTTAACTATTTATAACTATGTACAAACTTTGTATGCTTCCATACCCAGGTGGTAATCTATACAAACTGGGAGATTCCGATACCCTCCGTTTACAGTCTGTAAATCCTGTTGACACGGCTGATCTTAATGCTGACTACATCCTTGAGCATAACATCAACATTTTCTTCATCGCTAGAAGCTGGCTACGCGACAGTGATGACTCTAGGTACAAGGAGATCACTCCAGCAGACTACAGGGCTCTGTCCATAATAATCACAAGCGAGGGGCATCACTGTCATTACAGGATTTTCTTCACACCTTGTCTTCTTTCTGTGTCTGTCTCCCCTTCACTCACACACCCTCTGAAGCAGCTGCTCACTATTCATATCATCTTATCATCTACTTTTCTGAGCATTTACCAGCCCCCACACAACAAAAAAGATCAAGCTGCATAACTCTTTGCAGCAGTTTAATGGGATCACAGTGCTATGTCTCTGCAAAGTACTTAAAAAAGACAGACCTCCCGCCCCCCACAAGATAAGAATGAAAGCTAATATAGGTCAATCAGATGATTCACAGGTATACAGGACCACAAAATTAACCCAAGGTATGATTTCTAGAAATGTGATGAGTTGACTTAATAATACTCTACATATAATATGTAAAGTAAATGACTGAAGTTATCCATGGGTGAATGTGTAAAGCATAAAATACTGTTAGTATTGTACAGAATTCCTGATCCTTATTTTGAAGTGAATCACAAGATCATACTTTAAACAGTTCTGGTTAAGTTGTTGTGCCTAAGTTTCTAATAAGCAAAATTGTGTTCCTTATCAAACCAAGACTTCAGAAGGAATGCAGTGCGTAAACATTAAGGACCTGATAAGAAACACACCCACCTCTTTAAACATACGAGCAAGAATAAATAGAAGCCCAGCAGAAAGACGTGTCAGTGCCACTGGCATCAGCACTACTACGTTGCTCCCGATTCTCAAGTACTGAAAGGGACAAATGAAGGTATAGTAAAACTTCCCTTCTAAAACTCGCTAAAATCTACCAACATCAGGTCATAACTGTGGGGGGTCATAGTAGCAAGACATATCAGTCATTCCAGGAACCATGACTTTAAGCACCAATAAATTCAAGTTAATATTGAAATGTTAATGCTCTTAAAAGCCAGACACTGCTTTTTTACAAATTGTCTTTGCTTTTGCTTAGTCGATATTATTCTATCATTGCTGTGTTTGACTGAAGATTTATAAGGGAACTAGCTTTCCAGATAAGAGCAATCGATCAATACACATGTACCATGGCAGACAAAAGAAACTCTCTTTTAAAATACACTATTCATAGTAATGAACTGCAAAAGGTCATAATGAAGCGCAAACAGTCACAAAAATTTTACTTTTATAAGCACGTGACTTCTCAAAAAGAGTCAATAATGAAACACAATTGACTGGTGTGAACTGGTAACGAGACAACAATGAACAGGGAGGGTACCAGTCCTTTTGACCAAAAATGGTATCACCCAGACGAATACAACCCTGCCATGACCATATCATCCTACGTTGGAATGATACGGTCATTACAGGGTCAGTTCAACTCAAGGAACAAGCATTCTCTATTTAATTCATTTTATGTGATTTTTATGTGACTTTTGCAGAGAATCATAATATAGGGTAAAAGGTCTGCAAGAAGCTGACTATTTAAATGTATTTAATTTTTTAACATGTGACTTCTGCAAAAATTTCATTATAGAGCACTATTGTCAGTCATAAGTCAGGTTAGGGAAGTGTATATCTGTAAGTTGTATTCAAAGTTCAATAGTAAGTTCCCCTGCACTTTGAGATACATCATTGTACATTCTGTGCACAATCTAACCAAACAATATGCACACAGTGAGAAATAATGACACACTACAAATAGCTATGACAACTGACAGAAATAATGACACTCACACTACAAATGGCTATGACAACTGAAAGAAGCCTTGGACAGCAATCGAACTCCTCAAAGCAAAGATGAGCCGGCCACGTTATGTCCACAAACAGGAAGACAGCACCATCCCCGAGCCTCTGAAGACTGTCCACAGATGGCAGCTGCAAATGCTGAGAAACAGGCAACAGTTGAAATGCCTTTGACATGCAGGATGTTGCACTCTCTGCAAGCGCCAGATGATAAAGTACTTGCTGTGATTCTCTCTCTTTGCAGGAACCATGGCAAGTGTCACGAAAAAGGGCGACAACATGAGCTTGAACATGAGCAGCATACTTCAAGAGATGAATTTCTTGGTGATGCTTCACCTGGAAGAAGGGCAAAAACAAAAAAAGTGTGCAGAGTACCACCTAAAGACATCAGGAATCTGTTAATTATCTAGATGATGACTATTAACTATCCTGATTATTTATGTCTGTCAACTGTCCTGATGATGACTGCCATCTACAGCAGCTGATAGTTTTATTCTCTAGTAAAATTACACCACAAAGCATTTCATATTTGAATGCGATTCATTTCTCCTTAGATTCTAATTATACCTCTTGACTTGTTTTGAGGAGTCAAAATTTCTGAACTTCTGATTAATAAACATTATTATTGATGATCAAACGTTAATAAACATCATTATTGATGATCATATTTTTTTATTTTATGTGCATTTTAAGACTTGAATATACAGACATTTCTTCAAGCACATAAAGAGATGCAGAAGCTCTGTGTGTGTGTGCGCATGCACATATGTGAGTGCATATATGTTCATGCACATGCGTGATCTCACACAGGTAAGTGTTAAAGTGCAGGACATTTGCAGAACTGAAAATCTAATTAATTCTTTATCATGATTCATTAAAATCTGACAACTTATAAATTATACTTTGATGACATGTTTTTGTTGGGATATTCCTAACCCTAAACTTCAATTTTTATATGAAGTCAAAACTTTTTGTAAATCTTTCCTTGGCATAAGGCAATAACCTTTGCTTGCAGCATCAGCAGCGTCCAGTTTTCCAAGACAGTGCTGTCACAAAACTGGCTGCTGAACACTTGCTTCAAAGGACGACCTTTCACCAAACACCATTCTTTCACCTCTCCATCCTTCAGCTCTTCATGACACTGTAATATGCAATCATTTTACAATTGTTACACATATAGCACAGGAAACTCCATCATATTACTTTGCCTCAAGCTCTTAAGATCTGCAATCAAACATCAAAAAAGCACCTCGTCCACCATTCTTAACCTGGACTGTATTATAAAACATGACATTAAAAATATTCCCAAAGCACAGTGAAATAGGTGAAATTAAATATTTACAAAAAAACAAAGGAGGCAGCCTATACACAGATATAGACAATAACTACAAGTACAAAGATAAACTGTGCATGATATTTTAAAAAGTGTCAGTTTGTGCTTCCTTTTGAAACTGTGCATTGACTACACTTGTTTGAGGGAGAATACCCTAGTCCTAAGTAAGAATAATGGTTTTAATCTTCTGAGAGTAGTTTATCTCTTTCCCTGCTGTATTTTATTATACAGACTATCAGAGCCCAACTACAGGGGTCACTGTATGTCTGGCAGCCTTGTGAAAGACATTAATGGCTCACATAGACAAGTTTTGAAACCACAGAAAAATTTACAACCAAAAGAACAGTTAGACCTACAGCAGACACACTGTGGGGATACTCTACTACCCCAACAGCTTAGCAACACTTTCTTGTGCAATTAATAAAAGAGACATAAGCTGCATTAAATTTTACCAGTTGTGAAATCAATCAGATGCAAAGAACTATCTTTGTGTAAAGTATTGAGATCTCTCATGGATCTAAAACACTTCTGTTGGTAGCAACTGAGTATCAGGTGATGAATATTATGCTTTATTAAACTGACCTTAACATAAAGCCAGTCATACTCTGGTAAGCTGTACTCTGACATCTGGTCCAGAAGCTGCAACCAGGTGACTGTATGCTGCTCCTGTCGCTGACGAAATGTACCCTGAATCTTACCCACCGGCACGGAAGACTGCCAAGATGCCAGCTGTTGAGGGTTGCCTGCATTTCTTCCTCTAACACAGGCAGAGCGTACTCCATTGGCAAGAGCACGCACAGGTGAAAATCTATAAATTCTTCCCTAAAAATAGAGAATTTAAATCTGATTGTACAAAATCTAAGCACTTTGAGAGAATGATAATGATGACAATGGTCAGCAGAGTGTGAGAATGACATTATTAAAACCAGGATATGTGATATTGTTAATGTAATTCTGAAAAACATGGCATGTAATGTTTACTACTGTTGTTCTACATTCTGATCTCAGTACTTCCTCAATGGCTGATATATAAGCTAATGTTGGTTTACTTTGGAACTATTGCACATGTTTTCATGATAAGTTTCACTGATAGTGATACATTAGAAACTGCATTTGTCTAATTTAAGAACTTCTGTTAATAAAACACTAAGAGCATTGCATTACATATTGATCAACCTCTCAACTTAAACATTTATACAAAGAAATTGAATTAAAAAGGCCACTGGTGAAATGTACACACATGCATGCCTCTGTATATGCACCTACACACACTACAGATTACAGGGTATTATTGAGACACACACTTACACACAAACACACACACTTTTGTTTCCAACCTCCAGACCTCTTGAAACTACCTAAGCATGAATGTTAAAAGTGAAAAAGAGACAATTCTTTATTTAAAAAAAAGAACTTATGAAAGGGGCCAGTTCAGAGTGAAGTTTCAGATTAAAAAATGGACTGCTTTTCCCCAAAAACCTTTTGATTGCTGGCTATGATTCTTTTATCATTCTTGATAGGCTTCAGCTGAGTCAAGCCAATGTAATGATCTACACAGAGCTCCTGCAGATTTCCAAGCATCTTCATTTCAGCCTGACCCATGTGGCCATACAGCTCCAGGTTATGGGCAATGGTCGAGGACTGCAGCTGACTGAAATGCTTACAACAGTCGATGTGCTGATCCAAAAAGTCGCATGCAATGTCGTCTTGCGTGAACAGTACTGTATCCTCATCTGTGGATGCTGCAGAATCATACAAGAATATCTCTCGTATGAAGAATGCTGAGAAATCTTTAGTGATCAGCATGCTGAGGCATTACTATAATTCTACTTAAGGCAACACACATGCATGCAAGTTTGTGCTCAAATGCATATTCACAGAGACACAAGACAATCTACTGGGAGATGAGACACTGAAGCTACTAAATGCTACTCACAGCAGACTTCTGAGAAAAGTGCAAGAAGGTGGTCTTCTGACATGGGTGCTGTGTAGCCACAACAGACCACATACACCTCAGAGTTTCCTGACTTGCTAGTTGCTGGCTTGCATACAATTACCTAAACAGATTGCAAAAACGTTAAAGCATGATTGTAAATGTATAATGTCATGTAATGGCCTTCCCAAATTATTAAACTTTGTGCCAAATTATTCTGCTGACATATATTAGACCAAAAAATTCAAATCTGCTCACCTTTTGAAAGGCACAGTTCAAAAAGTAAAGAAGGGAAATAGTAGATGATTCGAACATGGTGAAGAGTTTAATGACAAGATTCCCATCTGGTGCCAGAATAAGACATGCAGTCAAGGCTTCACACAAATGAAGGCGAGAAACAAGTTTTTCCTGCTCTGCAGGGTTTTCCTGGCAGTTGATGCTCCCATCAGCTGTTACCTAAAACAAGAAATCAAGAAGCCAGACTTGTAATAGACATTCAAGGTTTAACTTCAAAGACTGCCATAACCCATTACACAAATAATGCCTACAAGGCTACTATTGAGTATATATCATTCTTATAACAAAAATTTAAGAAATGGTAAAGACTATGTCTGCTGATATTAAGAAGTAAATAATTTGTATTAGTAATAATTTAGATTCCTTTTTCTTTACATGTGCATATCATATGGACATTAAAATGAAGTTAGTAAGATTTCATACTTCTCCTGATGCACATAATCATTTTGTAGACATAGTCTTAGTCAAATAGTAACAAACCTTATGTCACTTAAATCATTGCTATGAATTCTCAACAAAAAAGAATCTAAATTCCACAATGAAAGTCACTAATATGATAAATACTCCTAAAAACTTTTTTATTTATTTAATGAATGTTCAAAAGCTGTAAGATCACAATAGTTCACAAAAAATGAAATAAAAAAGGCAACAGATTCTAGTCAGTAATTTCACAACCACTTACAAGATGTACATCACCAATAGATCTTAATTTTGTCTTTAGGGCTTTCAGGTTTTGTTCTGACATGAGGTCTCCAGAATTATCTTCCCCGAAGAACCAGTGCCTGTAAGAGTTTCTGATGAACCGATCGTCATCAATCATCTGCATGACACTGTTGCCTTCATAGTAAGGGTTCAGTGTGGTTCCCACCCAGTTCCATGTGCCTCTAAAGCCTGTGAAAATGACGTACTGACATTATTCAACGATACTGAATATTTTTGCACCATCATAATCTTTTCTATTGTCTTTTCACTTCTCCCTTTTATTATCATGCATGTACATGCAAGCATCACACACACACATTCTCTGTCTCACACTCACACACACATGCGTGCATGCAGACAAGGCCACAGCCTGACATGCATGTGCATGCATGCTCATCTATATTATACAGAAACATGCAAACTCTTTCCAATACTCACTCAACTGCACTAAAATGACAGCTAAGTATAAAACTGGTAGAGTATTCTAAACAGCTATAAGAGGGTTGTTTTTTTTAATAAGAATTTAATTTTTACCTCTAGAAACCAAAAAGTGGTTCAATGAGGTGATGAAGGCACCTGGGGCTTCACAGAGATGCACAGAGCAGTAAGAACTAAATGGTGATTTCAGAACTGCTTGTGGAACAATGTCATAACGAGCCAAGATCTCATGGAACTTGCACCAAGCCTGGGTACAGAGTTCTGCACGAAACTGCTGTTTTACTGTGTTTACTATTTTGCCTGAAATGTGACAAAACTTTACTGTTTCAGGAAAAACAATAAATGATGAAAAAAATGACAAAGAAAACTGTTAGATTTACTTTAAAATAGTTACAGAAATTAACTATTAATGCTAGCATTAATCTGACAATTAATAAATCAAATCTGACTCTCAAATTTTACTTCTCTACAGCTAGAGAACACAAACGCTTTTAACGTAGAAGAGTATTAATTTTACAAGAATGAAATATAACAATTGGGCACACAGTATGCATTTACCTTCATTAATTCTATCTGTCTTCATTGAAACAAATAGTATTAATTTTTAAAATGTACCTGCAAGGTTGGTGGAGCTGGTGTGCTGATGCCACACAACCATTTCCTTATCACTGAGCTGATCTTTCAGCGAGTTTAAATTATCTTTAAGGCCCAACAGTTCATTGTGTGGCCAAGCTTTAGACAAATAAAGGCCCCTCATCTGTCTCTGCCTCTTTTCCTCCAAATTCACTGTTTGGTTTGGCTTTGAAATGTTCTCATAATGGTTTAAATGATGGCAGCAGTGGCTGTGGCTGTGAGTGTCATGACATGTATGTAATTGTGCAGCTTCTCCTTGGCTGCAGCCACTTCTTTCGGTTTCTGTTTGAGATTTCACTACAAATGCTGTTTCCAGTTCACCATGTTTTCCATTGTAGCATGCACATCTCACAGAATCATGTAATGGGATATTTTTTATCTCACCCATTAAGCAGTCTTTGTTTAAAGATGACGACAATGTCTGATGTGTGCATAGTTCTGATGTATCTTGCCATGCTGTTTTGTTCTTTACTCTACCACAAGTACAAAGTTGCTTTGACGATTTGAGTTCTTCCCCTTTTGTAAAGTTTCTGAAGAGTGAGGTTGTTTCTAGAGTCCATCTTGAAGACTTTATGTAACAAAATTCCTTTTGAAATAATGACCTCACTTGTGTTTCAGCATTTATAGCCATGTTGTCACTTGAATCACAATCCAGTCTTTTTCTCTTGCACTCCATCTGGACAACAAGTAGCATAGTTGTTGTGTGAGTGATGGTGGGGAAAAATTAATCTAATCACCCAAAGATTGTCATGCTACTCATATTTTCTTTTATTCTAACTTCTTGTTCCAAAGTCATGTTTACTGGTAATTACTTCCTTCACATAATGAAAGAACTTTGGTGTCAATAACTAATCAGATACACTAACTTCATCTATGTTCTAATAGTCCAATATATTGTCTTAATTTAACGATCATAAATCAACAAACTGATAGTATTAAGGTAGCGTTAAAAAAACTAAATAAAAGTGAAATTATGTCAAGTACAATACAGATAAATATACATTGTATAAAAACTAAATGGCAGTCTATAATAAGGGAACAGAGCGACCTCGGGGATCTAGCTGATCTTTAAACCACACGACCACTACGGACTTGAAAGCCTGATGGATCCTAAGAGTTAACAGCAAAGAATAACAAGTGGAAGAGAGTACAAACAGCAGTAACCAACACATGTGGCATCACGAAATTGTATCACTCTTCCCACACCTACTCTAAAACCTTACTTCCTCATTTCTTTCATCTCTCTTCCCCCATATATCCCAGGTGCCCTCAAGTATGCATCATTTAATTACGATTAGAAACCGAAAATAGCGTTATCTCATTTATAATTGTTGTATGCTTCTCTCATGATTACTTCCTGGCATGCACAAAGGTCCGCTTATATGTGCATTAGAGATTATGAACGATATCAAGCGTATTCGCTGTCAAAAATATACTTAGACTATATTTTTCTTGTAATTTTTTTTTTTGGGGGGGGGAGGGAAGGAGTAGACAAGATTGTGATCATCACTGTCATGTTAGATTTTAGATCACAGCATCAAATGGGGGAGGGTGCTCACAAATGAAACGATTTGGATTAACTGCAAAAAAAGTACACTGTAAATAATGTACCTCCTTTGTCAGATAATATTCGGTGAAGCTGATGATAAGGAAGAAACAGAAACTAAGGGAGATAATTCTTAGCGCACATCATTTAAAAATTTTCATCGGGAAAGAAACGAAAAATAAATTTATTCCCGCTTTCCACACACACGTACTATGAAAACATGAATGTGGACAGATGAGATTTGCGCTGGGTGCTAGAGAAAGGAAGGCATAAAAGAGAACGAAAGGTATTACAGGGAAAAATAATCCATTGATTAACAGTTCTACAAGTGTATAGAACAATTATCTCACACATTCATAAGCACACTCACATTCCTGTGCTCACTGCATACGCAGTTTCTCTGCATTAAAAAAAATAATGCTAATATGATGTTTGAAAATAAAATTACATTAATGTGATTTGTCTTTCATTTATGCATATTTATTAGTAGCAGTAATAATTCCTTGTGATCGCCCTCCACTCACCCCAGCTCATACACAAAACGTTATGTCCCATAGACATTCTGCACTATTTTATACCAAATTAATAAGAGGGTCCCTCAAACTCAAGAATGACTTATTCAAGACAAGCCCGAAACAGCGTTCTATGGAACAGCCTTCCTTCACACCTCCAACAAACAGAATCAGTCTATAGTAGTTCAAACCAGGACTACATCTATATCAAAACCTTCATAAGCCTCCCACCCAATGTAAATACCCATCACTAACAATAAAAAAATAACAAACGAACATGTACCACATTACTTATTCATTAGTCAAAAACAAAACCCTGTCAAATTGGAGACCTCAACCCTTATCTTCATGCATATTCTAATTTTTCCCCTAGGTATTACAGTAATGCCTTTGTTTTGCAGTAATGTAGTGTTTCAGTTTCTTTTCCTTAGATCAAGGACTAGATGTAAAAAATCATAACCTTTGATAAAATATCCCAACACCTAGCTGGAATATTAACAATTTTTATTAAAGAATTGAAAATAAAATTTATGCCACAAAATTTACAGTTGTATCTACATTTTAATCACTTACAAAATGGAAACAAAATGTCATCTGTCATATCTTCAATTGAAAATGCAAAATATCCTTCATTAATAAAGGTAAAATAAACAAGGGGAATGCATTATTAATGTAGAAAGGCATACAGTTTTTACACTAAATGTCTTCAGTATCAGTACGTATGTACAAGGGCATACATTTGTTTCTTTAAAATGCCTTTAATGTCAGTACTAATGCATTGTCCTAGCCCCTCCCCTGAATCAAATTCTATTTTAAGAAATATAAAAAATAAAAACTGAGCAATAAAATTCAAAATTAATCTGTGGCTGTATGAAAAATGTTGCCAAACCAAAAGCCACCCACCATCATGCAATTTATAAATTGTCTTTCACATACACATTCAGAGAGACTTTTTACTCATCCCCATTTTCTTGTATGCACGCACACACTCTCTGTCTCTTTCTGCATGTGGGGGAAAAAAAAAAGACCTAGCATGGAGTTTTAACGAATAGAAGCTTAAAAAATAAGATTACATCTACCAATGTGATCTATATTTCATTTATAGATGCTGTAGAAGTAGTGATCTTTGATCTCTCTCCCTCTTCCCCTCCTTTACAAAATAATTAAATCCATAAATTATGCACCCACCATTTTTAATTGCGACTCAAATACATATCACCATTAGCAGTTTGCATTCATACTTTGATCCAGTAACCAAATTATTAAAACATGCAAAATTATAGCAATAACAGAACATGATGGCATATAAGCCAAGCTGCCAGATCAAGATTTAGGCTCAAGTTGATTTTATCATTCCCTAGCTGAGTACATAAGTGCATAATTATAAGAAAATGACAAAAGGCATTATCCTTGAGCACAGTAATGCTTGCTGTTGCTATTCTGACAACTGATATTTTCTAACCACAATCCATACTGTCTACATATGCATCTACAAACCTATTCATGTTTAACTATGATTTATAATGTGTTTGGGTAAATAAGTCAATACATATGTGTTTGTATGCAAGCACAAATATATTCTTTTATGCTGGCAGGCATGCAGGTTGAAGCATAGATAAAAAAGTATGCTGTATATGAAAAACTTTTTACAAACCATATCTGCACTAACCAGACCACCTTAAAGAGGGGATGAGAGGTGGATGAGCAAAGAGTATATAACACTAGACACTCATTCTCTTTGATATTTAGACGATGAACATCACTTCTTCTAAAGAGAATTAAAAATAACTTGCACATTTTTCTTAGTGTGTGAATATGGGAGGTATAGCCCAACCCTCTCCTGTTGTCATTACTTTCCTTAATGAGTTACCATTTTATGTTAAGAAACTGCAGGGTGGGCATGGGGATTTTTGAACTCTAGCCCAAGGCTCAAGCAAACAACTTTCTGCTCCATAGTCAAGCACTATAACCATCAGGCTTCCTGATATTACTCAAATAGTCCAGAATCTGAAAATGTCTTTTTCATATTTCAATTTTTCTACAAAGACCTCATCTTTACTGTTTTAGGTCTTAGGGCAACTTTTGTGGGATTTTTTTCTCCTTTCTAAGCTTCCTTATTTTATGCAAGTATTTTCATGACAACTAATAATAACCTTATAAAACAGCTGATTTGCTATTGCAGCTGGCTTAATAACATTCCAGAGGTTCTCACGCTCACTTGCATTCTAACATTTAATCATTAAAATCTGCAGTTAGTGTTTATCTATGATTGAAGAAATAACATCATGCGGGTATTAAGCCTAGAGTGGCAATTCATTTATTTTATACATGCTATTTGGACACACATGATTCATAAAATAATGTTTATTAGGGTCTTGATAGGGTTGTTAAAATGCCTTCCCATTTTCTTATCAATCTGAGATATATTCTTGATTATCAATGGGGGGAAAAAAAAAACATAGGACCTCAAAGTAGGAACCATTCTTTCAGGCATGCAATAGCTCCAGATGTTGAACTTATAAGCAAAGCTAAGCTTTGTCTAAAACTCTCAATTGTTGCTTGCAGGTTTAAAAAAAATTCTGCTGGCAAATATCATTTAACCCTTTTGACATCACTGGATCAGTTTTCTCCTAATTGTGGTTATAGCTTTAGCTTACTATGAAAGTAGCAAATAATTCTTTGCCTCCAAGAGCAAAACCTCGTTCAAATAACTGTCACAAACAGGAGGTTATGTCATTTTTCCTTCGTAATTCAAGAAATGTTTATTTGTTTTGTAAAATATCTTTTTCCCATTAACCTAAAACAAAGTATGCCATTATTTTAGAAAACAAATCATGGATAGCTAGATGCATCTATATTTGCATTTTTCACAATTCAAATATACAATTAGGGAATATACATTGTGCTACATATTCTTATAGTTAACTTTCATATCTGTGGTGAACATGCAAGGCAAACTATAAATCATGAATGGCTTGATTTTGCAATTAAAAATATTGTTGAAGGTATTTGCAGTCTCCACTGGAGGGGGTCTAAACTGGCTTTTAACAAAAACTATTGTTTACTCTGTACATACATGCATAAATGCACAAAAACCTAGAATATCTAGTAAATTGTGTTTACATTTCGAAGATCCAGGCAGAAAACTAACAGAAAGTAACTAAACAAACAAACAAAAACTAACAAAAAATGTGTATTGATATGCATGTAATTAACATAGCAAAGATCATTGCATAATACTTAAAAGTTGCATATTTGTTACAAGCAAACTGCTAGGTTTTTTTTTTTAATACGGTATGAAAATGAATGGAAAGTTTAAAATAAGCATCCACTGTCAACACTTTTATCCTAATTTTAAAAAGCATAAAATTTGCTTGCATTATCTGTATCTTTCATACATTGTATCTGCTGCTTAATTCATATTTCCTTTACAATAGACCTGGAAACTTAAGAGACATTTTGCATCACATGATTCATGTATAAATGACATTTTTTTAACCCATTCCAAGAGGTGTTCAATTTTAACTCAGTTACCAAGGCTATTTGTATTTTTAAACTGTACATGCAGGTACATTCCACATCAAAGACAGTTCTCTATTCAACAACATACAGGCCATAAAACTCATGCACTCGTCTGTTAGGAAACTAGGATATCTAATTTTCATTTCAGAAAATAAACAAATACTAATATATGAATTTGATAAAGGCAATTAAGTATTTTAACCTTTGTGCTGACTCCAACTAAGACATGGGCTAAGAATTTTTTAAATGGTTAACCCTTAGTATTATTGATTTGACCCCAAATACAACCCTAAGCCTCCTACTGTTCAGGGCAATGTTCTGCTGCCATCTACTGGCAGCATTTATTTTTGAGGGAAAATGCAAAGATGAAAGGAACTTTATATATTTACTGTCTCACTAACTTGCTCCATGTTTTGAGCCTCAAAACAGTGGCAGAAGGCCACCTATTAAACATGTATTCTGGTCTCTTTGAAGAAAAACAAATGTGCAAAGTTAGCCAACCTGTGAAAGACAGAAAAGCCCTTAAGATAACTATAACTTCTTGTAAGGTATTGTGTCTCCATTCCACAGTCGCTATTTCGTGTCATCTACTGCAACAGAGACTTCAAAGAGGCACACCTTGGATGTCATTTCACAGCTAGTGCAAGCCAAAGATTTGGTTGCTGACTTAGGTGGAAGGTACCTGATAACAGTTGACCACTTTGTTAAAGTAAAAATACGCCAGACCACCAAGGCCTAAAATCACTCTGTAGCATGAATTTCAAATTTAAATTGCCACATTTGTTTCATTAAACTAAAAAACTAAAACTGAACGCACTTTTTTGACGGTAGTATGGTAAAAAGTTTACATAAAATTACATACTTCACTAAGTACACATAAAAATAAGGAAGTCCACTGCACTACAAGGGGTAATGGATGATGAGGTTAAATGACACAATGCTTGCACTGTGACATAAGGACTTGGTAAGCGAGCGTTTTATGCAATCAAAACTTGTGAAATGAAGACTGGACTTTGCTGACATATGATGACTGTCAGTCTCAAACCACCTGACTTATTGCATGCAGCCCATAAGAGGTTCGCAGACCACACTCTGAGAACCACTGTTCTAAAGGGCATTCTAAGAAGTAGTTTAACAGTGCATGTGAATACATAAAAAATATATGTTAGCACAAATAATTCTGAATTTTTAAGATCATCACTGAAAAAAAGACAAAGCAAATTACCAAGAAATCCAACCCCCACAGAAAAAAAATATTAACTGAGCTTCCTTCTTAAGTAGGCTTGGTTATCTTTTAGTGCCAGTTGAGGCTTTTCAGTGTGCACAATTTAGAATCTGCTTTTCTCCCCCTGTTAAGAAGTTTCATCATAAAAGAATGCATATTGGTAATGTGTTGCAATGTGTGCCTAATAAGTAAGTAATGAACTGTATCCCCATTATGTAGCTGCCAGAGTCACTGATCTGTATGCGTGTTAATTGAAAAACATCAATAATTGATCACAGAATGAAATACATGATCTAAAACAAAAATGACAAATCAGTTGAACACAACAATATAGACGTCATATACAAACAGGAGTAATGACTACATCAGCTTACACATTAATAAAGAAAAAAAAAACTTTACAGCCAATAACAACTCCCTCTCCACTAAGATACTGTGCCTGCATGACAAACTATAGAAGCGCCAAAGCTAATGTGAGACTCATTTTACTACAGACTCTCCCTTCTACACAAACAAACCCAGAACTTCTGTTTTAGGATAAGTTCCTAATTATTCACTTCTAGAAATTGTACCCATTGAAGTGTTCTGTGTCTTTTTTTAGCCAATGAAAAGTCCTCAAACATGATCAAAAAGAGGCAACAGCTTTCCATGGTTTGAAATAATGCCTTAAATTCTGATTAAAATATTTTATGCTAACAGGATTTGCTTGCACTAAATAATGGGTTCTTTTGTTGCGAAATCAACATAAAATGATAAGCATTTAAAATCAAATATAATATATTCAAAAGAATGTGCTTAATACCTGAATAGTTATCATTATATAGGACATAGCATTCTTGCAAAGTGTGCCATCTTTTCAACTCACTGAGGATGATCAATTTTCCAGAATTCTCTTATCTGCTTACACAGCTATGCTCAAATTCATGTCCACACACACACATGCACGCAAATATGGGCACATGTGCACACACACACACACATGTAAGTTCAAAACAGGAACCAGAACTGACTAGTTTTATTAAATGCGATCAAAGATTATGGTCTTGACATGGTCTGATTAAGCACCTTTGAAATACGAATACCCATGGATTCTATGAAGAATTCTAAAGATCATACTAGGAAGGGTTTCAACCAAACAAGATTTGATGAAGTGAATGCCGGCTAACATCAAGGTCTTCGGCAATTCCCTGTCCTTGTTCAACAGCTGTTTTGGGTCATGATCATGTTTCGTGTGGTCTTCAATATAAAGCACTACTTAAAGACTGCATTTTGACAAGAGTGATTCGTTGCTTGCATGTTAGGGAAAATTAGCAAAGCTTCATGGGATGTAAAACTGATTAAATGAGTGTTTTGTTATTGCCTCCATGCTACTGATGATTGACAATATGTGGCAATGAAGACTGCCATGAATAAAGAATATAAGCACAAAAATCAACCATGTTGAAGTGATTTTATATCTGTTCACTCATGTCAAACAGTAGAAACAGCATTCACTCTTGCTAAAAAAAAAAAATGACCAGGGTTTAAAAAAATCTAACAGCTGATTAGACTTTTTAGTTTAGTTTATTCCTTGTTGCCCCCTTGAGGAGCATAGGGCTGCAACACCTCACCAGCAAACCCGGTTTTAGGCAGCCTCCTTCAATTGGGCCCAGGTAGTTCCGATGTCCTTTGCCTCACTTTGTACTGTTCTTTTCCAAGTCTGCTTTGGTCTCCCAACTCTCCTCTTCCCCTGAGGGTTCCAGTCAAGTGCCTGCTTGGCAATGGTGTCAGCTGGTTTGCCGCATTATCCAGTCTCTGACCATTAGGAAGATTCTTGGTGATAATATGCAACCCTGTCTTATGCCGGTCTTCACTACAAAAGGTTTAGTGAGTTTTTAGACCTTTTACCTACATGTAGCTAAAATGAAATCAGGCACACACACACACACACACACACAAAAAAGCAGTCGAAGACAAACTGAGATGTTACCTTCTCTTCTGCCACATCTCCTATTTGCCCTGCACACTAAACTGTGATGAAATTATGCATGGTATAGCAAAGTGAAAAATTATACTAAGACTATTTTTTTTTACAGGTGCAGGTCCAAAGCCAACGATATTGACAAGGGAAATACTTGCCTCCATACTCATCATTAACATAAAAAATCCCATTTCAAGATGAACTATACAAAAAGAAAGCTGTCCACCCTTATGATCATGTAAATGTAATAATGGACATCTTACCAACTGAAAACTCTTTGCCTTACAGGAGTTGTTTCTTTAATACAACCAGAACTCACACATCACAGGGTAGGCTAAACGGTTCTTTGACTTTGCCCCAAATATTAAAATATCTAATAAGAGATCTAATAAAACCAGATGTATATACAGTCACCAGGCACATTATTTTAAGGAAATAGCAATTTAGACATCAACAGCTTTAATCAGCAAAGTTCTGTGCTGATTTTTTAAATATGCATGTGCATTTCAACATGCAAATGCAATGCTGCTTGCAATGAGGAGACAGGTGCAGCTGCTGATATCTAAGACCATGAAACTACTGGTTCACTCCCTTCAATACCTCAGATCAATACCTGAAACTGCCAGTACAGCTTGACAGATAAATCAATGTCACAGACCAGTCCATGCCCTCTGTGTTTTTCGGAGTGTTTAACCCTTTCGTGGCTGATGGATTGAAAGTATATGTCGAATGTATGATGAATAGTTTAGAACATTAGTTGGAAAGTGTTAACGGTGAAAGAAAGTGTGTAGTGAACAAAGTTCACTGGTAGGTTTTGGCTGAAAAGAGTTATGGAAATTTACTCAGGCCCGGGATACCTAGAGAAGAGGACGTGCCCGAGTCACGAGTGTACATCTCCCGAGTGAGATTGTTGTGTAGTAGAGGGTAGTGTCTATCGACCCTAGATGCTGCGCGGTACTGACCCGTTGTTGGATTAGCCCACCTAGACGAGGTATGACATCTTTTATGTATTATTTATGCAAGTGTATTAATGACATCTTTTGTGAAATTGAAATGGAACTTATGCAGGTTTTGAAGTTGAAAACATGTGAGAAAAAGATCCGTGAATTGAAGAATAAGTTCAGAAATTGTAGTATAGTGTGACCTCGAGTTACAGGTTTTAATTGTATGGACTGAAAGAGCTGGAGATCTACTGGATAAAGAAGAATCGCCTCCCAGGACCATTCCGTGATCAAGGTGTTTTGGTTCAGCACCCAGCAGCACGTGGGCTAGGAGACCCACGAGGTCACCATGGATTACCTCCCCTGTGACCCCGGGAACTGCCTGACCCACACGGCCAATGTGTACGGCCGTTGTGTGTGTATTCGTGTATTGAATTATAGGTGGTGGGACATGTGGAGAGCAACGACCCTACGAGGGATGATGAACTGTGAGTAAAGTACTCAACGATTGCTAGTGCGATCGTAAGCTAGACGATGAACTGGAACTTTGTGGTTGAACAGGAGAGAGCACGAGGATTGTAATCCTTATAATTGATCGGGGAAGTGCCCCGGAGGTAAACATTATAATTATTGCTAGATGTTTGTCACCTGTAAAGTATTGTGTTGAGGCAAGTTGTTATTTATGCATATGTGTTTTGTAATCTGTAGAGTCCTGAGCCATTCAACAACTTGATAACATGATTTGGGCAGCCACAGGCAATCATTTTGTTGTTTTGAAAGAAAGCATATTTGTCTGGTTCAAGTGTGTTGTAAAGCCACCTGAGTCGTGACCATCAAACTTTCTTCACTGAGAACTCACACCTTCCACCAATGCCACTGCTGTTAATCTTCAGGCACGAGATGTATGCAAATAAACACAGTCTTCTCAAAGAATCCAAAATCTGTCTTTTCTCTGTGAGAGGGAGCAAATCAATAATTCACTGGTGCCATCTTTCAACTCATCCCTTCAGCTGTAAACATTGTCTATTTTTCAATCTTTCACAGCATTTTCCCCCTTCAGAAGTTCTACAAGCAGACCACAGGAAGTCAAAGATGGAGGAAGAACGGTGAGCAACTTTTCTTTAGCAATGAATGAGATACGGGCCAGCTCTGGAAGCCGCAGCAGCATTTCCCCAAACTTTAAAGGACTTTGCACATAATGAGAGCTGGTGTATTCTGCCAAAGCTTCCGTGAGTTTCTCCTGATAGTCCCGAATTTTTCCAGGTTCTTTAAGGCCCTTTACATCTGCGACAGAGAATTAACTCTTTGAGCAGAGAAACTACTTTATTTAAAGGCTAATACAAGGGTCACATGTGCTGATGACTTGAACAACCCCACACACACATTCCATTGGATATCATGTCGTGCCCTAGATAATTAAAAATAATAATAGACAATTAAAAAACTCTTATAGTGAACTACTATAGTAAGCTACTGGATTTCTGCCTTAACTCAAATGTGATGTAATACTTGAGAAATAATCTGCCATTAAAAGATAAAACACCGTGACATAAAAAAAATAAAATTAAATGTATCATAAAAAAAACCCATATAAGTAAATGTATCAAATCTTATCACATGGCACGTGGTTAGACGAAATACATCTGAAAATGTAGACATATCAGCTACCTGGTGTGATCAATAGCAGAACCTTGAGAGCAACATATTCATACTGGTCCATGTGAAGGGACTGAAGACTTTGTGTGATGCTGTGAAGACGATTAGCGACATCCCCAAACCCATATGCCGCTGCCTCTTCAATTGTAACTGACCGTTCATCAGACAGGTTGAGAATGCTGGAGTTTGAAACCGATCGCCAACAAACCCCCAAGGCCAGAAGATCAGACCAACAGTTTTGCAATAACAGGATCTGGTCATCAGTCTGTAGTAAATCAAAATGATTTTTGATGATTCACTCTCCTTTTATTAAGAAGATGTCAATTTCATTTTCACAGGGTACCATTTAATCCAGAGAAAAGCCCCCAAAACTAAAAAAGGTAATGAGATAGATTGCATTCAAAACATAAATTGCTGTTCCTAATGCATTCAAGCCTAAAACTAGCCACGGTGCTTAAATATAATAACAGCTCCACAACAGTGTCTCCTCCCTTCTTTTTTACTATTTTGCTTTTCATAACAGCCAGTGCCTTTAATAATTCCACCAACAATCCCGCAACTACAGGACATAATTTCACCAATCAGCATAAAATCTTGTTACCCTCACAATCTCAGGAATTTATAAAATTCACTTTCAACTGACCGATATTGCACCAAATTGAGGTAGGTTGCGTGCCCAGCGAACAAGTTTGTAAAGTCGCAACTCTGTCAGCTGCATGAGGAAATTATAGAATGCCGTGGTTTCATCCATGTCAGGAGTTGCAGCCTGGGGAATTTCATCATCAACCAAGAGGGGTTCTAGGTTCATGATGTCAGTCAGCAGCTCAGGCACTCGTTGTGCATCACCATCAGGAATCTGACCGAACATTCAAATACTACAAGCACCAAGGTACATGAAATGGTTTTAATAATAAACTTCTGTCCACTATAAAATGTTAAATGACATTAATATTTTATCTACATTTTAATATATATGAACACAGACGTACATACTCTACTTTTTTAAACTTTTTTTTATTAAAGCCCTGGCTTTGAAAGGTTGAGCACAAATGTTTACTTGATTATCTGACCTGCTGTGCGTGTGTGTTAGAGTGATTTAAAATGGCCACTAGCTGCCGATGACTTTTGCCCCCATCTGCCCCCGGGCTGAATAGGTCACCGCAGCTACCAGACATGCCCGGCATTCTGGACTCCTCACAATCGCTGCCAGATTGTCCCAGTGACCGCTTTGTCTTCCGCTGTAGGGAGTTTGCCTTGGGCTTCCCATGTGGAGAGCATCCATCATAGGAACTCCTTCCACCTCTCGTTCTGTCAGGTCTGATGGCTGCAATTTGAGTGAAGAAAAATATTAAGATATGCAACTGATCGTGAAGGAATGCAAAATTTAAAGGGCATATGCTTGAATATTAATAAAACTATTAAAATGTAAAGTAAGTTTAAAATACATAATAGGCTAATGGCATAAATAATAGGCATAATGAAGGATTAAAATCACTGCTGCTATTTACTGATGGCTGCACTCTGTGTCCACTGTAAGGATTCTCTGCAGCACACTTGTAAGCTCTTCTCAAATGCCCAACAGGCTATCCATACATTATTACTATCATCCTCAAAAACATATCAAACTTATTTAGAACCCTTTATCAATAGGTGGGGTGGTGATCACAGGCGGTGGTGCTAACTACCTTAGAAATCAAATGTCTTTCTCACCCTACCAGTACTTGCTGTTGGGGTTGAGAAAGCTGAGGTGAAACGGTGTGCATTGGAACATATTGTCAGGGTTAGGACTGACAAATGAATGTATTCTCCATAAAATAAAGAGAGAAAATCAGATGACAAGGATGAACAGCAGAAATGACACAAACACAAAGAAAACTGAGATTTAAAAAAAGCTTATTTTTTATTGCTTTTGTTTCCTTATCTTTCTCTACGTCATTTCTTTACTCATAACCAGGAATAACAATATTCAATATTATCAGTTCATTCCCCTTGTGACTGACACAAAAAACATCTGAGTTTGGGTGCAATGTTTGTACTTTCACAAATGGGCAGCAATTCATGCCTGTAACAGTATCCATTCACCATCTACAAAAGCGGCCCCATGGTCATTTTCTGCTTATCTAACCCAACAATTATGCCAGGTGAAGGTCATCGGTACAAATGACACAAACAAAAGGCAATTGAATTTTTAACCTTTATTTTGATTCCTCTCGTTTGTTTTTTTTAATTTGTTTATTCCCACCAGTGACAAACATAGGGTATTGCATCTGGGTTTGTTCTCAATTGGCGGTCACCAGGGGAACAAACCGAAAATGTTGAATATTGATTTTCGCACTTGTAAAAAAAAAGACAGAGATACAGAGAAAGATAAAGAAAAAAAGCAATCAAAACAAAGTTTAAAAACTTCAGTTGTCTTTATGTACGTGTCATTTGCACTGTTCACTCTTCTCTTCTTTATATTTTTTGGGTGGGTGGGGGAAAGAATACATTCAGTCCTATCTATGGCAGTATGTTCAGATAGAAGCTGTTTCATCTCCCATTTCTAAGACCCCATAGCAAGTAATGGTTGGGTGAGAAAGAGGCTTGATTGCTAGGGGAGTTGGCAGTGCCTGTGATCTCTATCCTGCCAATCTGTCAGGGTAGTAATTGGAGAGGACTGACTGATAGTTGTCAGCAACCCATGTACTCCTACCTTCCCTCATATGGGTGAAACCATTCTCTTCCTATGGTACGAAGACATTCCGCCTTTAAAAGATGTATATTTGTTTTGCCAAAAAGCAGCACAGGCATTTAAATTTAAAACTGCCTTTCCAAAATAAACTGTTCGTTTGGAGTAAATCTTTCTATTTCTCATCTATAAAAGGGTTTTCAGACCTTCAGTCAAAAATGTTGAGAGTTTAAAAACTTCCATATAAACATATAAGGGATTTTATTTTTCATAAAAAATTATTTAAAATAAATGCAAAATTGTTGACCCACAAAATATTTCACAATTCCATATACAAACTTTATGGTATATAGGTCCTATACACATATGATTTATATAAAGCTTCTGTAATCATTAAACACTACTAAGTTATATGTATTCAGTTGCACTGATGCACTTAATTTACAAATCCATAATCTGAACTAGTTTAGTCTAGCTGCATCAGTCAGAATTATGTAAATAAGAAATATGAATGTTCTTCATTAATACTAATAACAGCTAATTCCATATACTCTGTAAGTGGAAATCAATCCATTAACTATAGCATTAACGGGTAGAAGTAGTCAAAACATTTCCTGTCATATCAAAACTGAACTGATTAGTTAACATTCAAGACCTACATATTTTTAACAGAATGGTGAATAAAGATGTTATCGTACCTTCTAATTTCATGCCAACAATCAAACATTTGTTGAATCTGCAAGCTGGGCACTTTTTGCGATTGTAAGCATTTATTTCACAGTCGGACTGTTTGTGACAAACAAAAGACTTTTTGTTCTGTACTGTGCGCTTGAAAAATCCTTTGCAGCTCTCACATGTGAACACCCCATAATGGTATCCTGTTAAAAGCAAAAGATATTTTTAAATTATAGCATTGTGTCTGCCAACAACCTTCTTAACTTCTCTTAAGCATCACAATTTATGTTTCAGTTTTCTGACACTACCATGTTGACATTTTATTACTGTAGCAATGTTAATGTTTGCTGACAAATGCAATAATGAGAAATTAGATTTTCTTCTGTTGTCTTTGTCCACCTGCTATGACAGATGATACCATCAAGATTATTCTCAAAGTGCTAGTTATTGAAACTTCCCTGCCAAGACCAAATACTCTAACACCATTGTCTTAGCAATACTAAGCAAAAATAAACATTACGCATATTGTGATTCCCCCACCTCCTCCAGGAATTATCTGACAGTAATGTTTCAATACGAACATAAGTGCATCCAAGAAATGGGATGTACTAAAAATGATGTACTGGGTATCTTTACAAATATTTATTACTTTTGTTAAAATAATTACAATGTTAAAAGTTATCCATAAAGTTTTCTTTGATAAAAAAAATATAATGACAGAATATCAAAAGAGGAATAAATAAACACATACACAAAAATAAATAAATAAAAGGGACAAAACTATACCTGAAAGTTTATCCCCACACACTGGACAAGATCCAGTCATGCCTTCTGCAGAGTTTGAGTCTGCTACCACCACAGCCCCATCAGCTATATCAGCCCCTGACATATCAGGCATCAGCTGAATACAGGATTCAGTTCCAACAGGAAGTCTGCTAGTCTGAACATCACCTTGGTGCATCACTACACGATAGTTTCCACCCTCGCTTTCAAACTCCCCCACTATCACATCATTGGCAGGAGATGGAACTGAGGCATTATCATTATTGTAGTAAATTATGATCTGTGGCTGGTGTCTTTCTCCTGAACCATCTTCTGTAGAGGAAGGCTGAGTGGATATTGCTGCTGACACTGTTGGGAGGCTGGTATTGGCCTCCTGCTTAATGTTGGCCTTGATGTGCTGGGAAGCTAAGGCTGTTAAAACGTTCACCATGCTAACATCAGAGGAGCTTGCTGATCCACCCACCGTGGTGCTACTCACTGCAGAGCGTCCCTGATTTAATAAGAGCTGTGCTGCTACACGTTCTTGGATCGTCAAGCTGATATTTTTTTCATCTTTTTTGAATGGAGCTGTCAATGAAGTGTCCATGCAGGTCTCTATGCTCATCTCACTGGAGGATGCTGCAGTGTGCATCAGTCCTGAAACTGGCTCGTTCATACCCTTGAGAAGATGGCTAACCACCTTGCTGCTGGGCAGTTTCTTTTCCATTTTTACCTGTTCTCTCTTTGTCTTGTCTCCACGTGCTTCTGCTGATGTCAGTGTTTGTGATATGGCTTGCAAGAGGACAGGTGAAATTCCTAAGTCCCCTGAGGCACTCATACCTTGGCATACAAAAAAACTTATGTTACAAGTAAATTCACATAGATGAATTATAATGAAAAAAAAGCTCATGTGCATAAAGGTTCACAAATAAATGCCATGTGAGTTTATGTCAGTTAAAAAAAAAAAAGCAGTGTATTACAACTGTGCAAATATATATATAATCTTCACTAATGTGAAAACAAAAACTAAAAACTGAATTGTATCACTACATAACAAGAAGAAATTGGTGGACAGGAAATAAAGCTTGCTCACTGAAGATGAACTTAAAGCAGCTGAGCAGAAGACGTGTTACTACCATGCTTGATAATTCTAACTGATTTTTAAATTTGTTGACTAAGAGGAAGGGTGGTGAACAGTGTGATTTATTCTTTCACTCCTTGTCGCACAGATATCAAACCCTGTTAAAAACTGCACAATTCTGACCACTGATTCTATGTATGTCCCAGTCATCACCTCAGGAAAATATCTATTTAAATTTTATAAGAACTTAATCCATCTTGTAAACTGAAAAACTACCTTCGGTCGAAACGACAACGGTTATAAATATCGTTGCATAAGAACAAAGACTGATTTGACAAATAACAGTGCTGCGCATAATAATTTTTTTAATAGCACTTGCAAACACAAACACCCACCCTCTCTCTCTACACACAGAGAGAGAGGAAGGGTGGGTAAGGCGAAACAAGGAAGCGAGCAAGGTTTCCGAGAAGTGTGAAGGCCGCGAAGATCGCACATGGTAGGCCTATGTTTGAAAACAAAGCGATCGGGCGGGACCTAATTATGCAACCCTCCAACTTCGGAATCACTAACACGTGCTACATATCATGTACTCACTGTTCCAATTTAAACGAACAGATTCCTGAAAAGTAAAGATCAAGACGACCCAGCATTCGAACTGTGAAGGAAGATCGCAGCTGACCAGAGATTTTGAGTTATACCTCCGGCCATGACCTTTGTGACAGCCTGTCGTCCTTCACAGTTCTCCAACCCAAGTACCAAGACAAGTAAACAACACAGGCAGAAACACAAGAAAAGCGTCGAGTGTAAACAAAACAAGAAATACACGCTTACAGCTTAGTATGAGCAGTAAGAGAATTAAATATGGCGTCTGACCGATTTTTTCCCTCTGCCAACTACTACGAGGATGAGATTACGTGTTTCCGCGAAGCATACATGCTGAGGCTCTTTGAAGGTGAAATAATCAAAATTTAATTAGTAAAGCATAATTATGAAAATAAAATTGATCATATTCAAAACTATAAACAACTTATATACCATCATTTTTTAGGGGAAGATTTTTGTCAAGAACGTGCAAGTGCATGTCTATAACATCCCTGTCAAGTCCCCATTTCAACGACACTGTCAAGGGGAATTTACTGCATTTCATGACTCTAAACACATACAGTTGTGTCCCTTTCACAATTGCAGTAAGTTGCAAGTGGTACGAAAGATTTGTTGTTTTCGATGTCCCCTGTATTCAGGGGTGAAAAATATGGAAGGCTGGTTTTTTTTGTACTTAGCACTTACTTAATTTGGATGAAGTTGAGTGTTTTCGGGTTAACGTCTGCTGGATCTAAGGATCGCAGTGTTTTTGAGATGCTGTCTCATTTCACGATCTGTTAAATTCACGGACGTGTATAGGGATATTAGTTCGTGGTTAAATCAGCCGGTTTCGAGAGCAAGTCTTGCGTTTTTAAAAAGTTTTACTTTTTACCGTTAACGGTTGTGCCTTCGTTTAATACAGCTTCCCCTCCCCCGCCCCCCATTCTTTTGACTTTTTTACTTCAGGTAACTGTCTCTTTGTAAATTTATATATATATTATTTCTTGTAGTCATTTTTCTCGTTTTCATATATATATATACAGGATGGAGGCTAATGTTGACACAGTTGATGACACCGTAGGAGACCCCTACAGCTTTGAATCAGATCATGTTGCCTTGAAAAGTAATTCTGATTACCATACTTTGCTTCGGACTATTTGCATCCTTGAAGCGCAGCGTTCTCAAGCATTGAAAGATCTGGAAGTACTTTATGAAGAACAAGAAAAGGTATAGTATGCAACAAACTTCACACCAGCAACAAGTATGTTATCCAGACCACAAATGTTGTCTTCAAAAGATATACTACTGGAATTTTTTTAATTGATAAAATTAATAGTTTAATTTTGTGTTTGTGAGTGATGTGTGCATGTATGCTTCAGCAAGTGTTTATTTTTACTATGATGTTCACATTTATGAAGTATATAAATAATAAAAGTCAATCAATGTATTGGTTATTGTTACAATGCAATAAGCATATAAAATCACCAGTGAACACCTGAACAAATGAGAAAGCAAATGAGCAACACATGAAATGCCAAATTTCAGGCACTGAAAGATCCAATTGGTTTTGTGGAAAAACTACAGAAAGGTGAAGTGAAACTGCCATCTCGGCAGAAAATAGTACCTCTTCCGGTTATTAACTGGGAGAAGTATACCAGTAAAGCAGATTTGACTTCACTTAGCTCTCATCGGCATTCAACTCGAAACAAACGTAGTGCAACTGAATCAGCTGAGGGTGAGTTAAAGCTTCTAAACTTTTTTTATTGTCACAACTATTTTTGTTCATGATTGCTATCACGTTTTGAACATGTAAAAAACATTATGCCTTATTGCTTTGGTAAGGGAAGGTGATTTGCTAACCATTGAAGCAAATCACACTTTAGATCTACCATTCATGCCTTCCCTGCCCCAGCCTACAAATGTATATGCCTTTTTTGTCACTATATCAAGACTGTATAAATTTCTTCTAGTGATTAAATATCATTCTAGTTAGGAACATTTCTGTTGGTCTACTGTAAGCATTTCTTTTGTTTGACTTGCAGAATCACTACTTATGTGAAAAGTTTTACTTTATAAATGTGAAAAATTTGTAGGTTTTCTTTTAAAACATCAAAAATCAGCGAAAAATAAAGCTACTGCAGCATGATATTGGTATTGAGATGCACACAACAACGAATAATATTTCACCCTTAATGCATAAGTTTATTTGAGTAAATATGAGTTTTTGCCCCCTTAACTAAATATATATCTGACTAATGAGCTCATATTTTTGCTTCTTAGAAGAGAGGCTTCAACGTCTCAAGCTGAAGCTAACAGGCAATGTAAGTGGGAGCAGTGTAGCTGATATAGGACAAAGCCTTGATGGAATACATACTGTAGTGCGTGGGCGCATTAAAGATGAGACAAAGTCAACAACATTCAATCAGCTATGGACTGCCGAAGAACAGAAAAGGTAATTTCATTGCATAATAGTTAACAGTTTCCATCAACTGACATGAGTTATAGATAGCAGCTTGTTTACATAATCATCACTAACTTTTTGTTTAGCAAAAGATTTCTATTTTAGTTTTTGAAGTACTGACTGTCCAAAAGGAGTATGTACTCACTGGTTTATATGTAATGAGACAAAGTAGAGACAGGTTTGATAAATGATAAGTTGACAGCACTATCACTGTGATAAGTTGACAGAACCAAGGGTATTTTTTTACATGAACAAATATGGGTGTCATGAGAAAGACATGTTACATTTTGTGTAAAGGGGAGGCTGGTAGTATGCAAAGATGAAGAGATTTTCATCACTACAGCGAGAAGCTTAAGGGTGTAGGTGATATTCACAAGTTGAAGGAAACTCTTGAAATTCCAATTACCTTTCCCTTATTATCCTCTTTTTAAATAGAGTTCAGATTCACCTTTATGCAATTTTGTGCCCTTTTATCAGATAAAACAACCAACCAATTGCATTTTTTTGTCCAGGCTTGAAGAACTTCTGATACGTTATCCCCCTGAGGAAATTGAGGCCAGACGATGGGAGAAAATAGCACAAGCCTTAGGAAATAGAACAAAGGAACAGGTTAGTATCTTTCATCTTAAAAAGTTGTATGACTTTTTTTGTGGTTGAAGTAGACTGACATTCTCCATCCTTTCAACATGAAGTACCATAGATGATTTTTGCAAAGTTTTACAAATGACAGGTAGCAAGCCGTGTGCAGAAGTACTTTATCAAGCTTGCCAATGCCGGTCTACCAGTTCCAGGAAGAGTCCCTAAACCACCTACAAATGTGAGACGGGTAAGGCCATCGAATATGTATATTCATTTCTTTGCTACATTTTACATTGAAAAGAAATGAAAATCTTGTGGCTTACAAGCTTAGTTGAGTTTCATTGTTTTCTTATTATTAAATAACATACTTTTTTTTTTTTGTATTGTAGGTGGTTAGAAATTTATTGATTTTAAATGCTGTTCTTACATCAACATTGTTAACTGATGCAGATCAAAGAAAGAAAAAAAGAATAAAAGCTTTTAAGACACCCATTTTGTTTAAATAGCTATTCTTTGTCCTTGTTACAGTTTGTGTAGAGATGTTTGAACATTGTGTGTGTTTTGAGGAAGGAAGTGTCAGTAGTTAAGATGGCTGGCACACAAGAACTCATACTGCCTGCACCTGACCACCATTTCTACAAAAATGTCTCATTAGTTGTTTGAATCCAATTTATATTATCTCAGTACAATATTCATTTTACTTATTACCATATTTCAAGATGGTAAAGATTGTGCATAGTAAATAAGTAGCATTTTTACAGCATACATAATCATTATCAATCACTGTTTTAAAGGGAAGCCATCGCCATCATCGTTTCAACCGCATGTACTATCCTTCTTCCACTTTCCTGCAAGCTCATGAACCTCCAGTTTATATGAATGACGATGAAGACAGCTTTGACAGCTGGCAAGAAAACCATTTTGAGTCGTGCACTCCTTCAGATGATCCGTCAAGTGCCCAGGATGACACGGTAAATTTCTGTTATTTCATAGTTAGGAGAGGAGATTATGCGATCATGATATTTTCTTTGTGATTAAACTGTTGTTTGAGTTTTCATTGCCTCTTGTCTAGGATGAGGATAGTGCACCTGACGACATGAAGTTCTCTCCAGAGTTTACTGAACTTGCATATCTGAAGCAGCTACGAGCTCGGCATCTCCAGAAAACTGACTCATCACTAGAACAACATATAGGCTTTAAGGTAAGGCGTTGTTTTACCATAACCACCTACAAAATGGCATCAAAATTTCCACTAAGATTATAATTAATTTTGGAGAAAATAAAGTTGGCAGCATTACATTTTTATGGCTTTTTTTCAGTGTGATAAATGTGAGTGCCAGCCAATTATAGGAACAAGATGGCATTGTATAGACTGTCCAAAAGATACATCAGTTGACTTCTGTGATAACTGTGCCAACAGGTAAGTATAGCCTACTTTGTAGCCAAAAAAAAGAAAAAGTTCCTTTTAGAGGGGAGGAGTTGGTGTTTTACACTAAGCCAGCAACTAAGGCTATATCACAGCAAAACAGCCGGCTCTGTAAACTTCCATACAGTAAGAAAAATCTTTATACAATGTGCTTGTTAGAGCACAATCAGCAGTTATTTATTTATCTTCTGTCGATTTATCTAGCTAGTTTATTAATTTATCCAAACTAGTTATGTAAGACTACCCCATTATGTTTATTTCAATGTATGTTGAAGATCTTGGTAGCTTCTAGAGCGCCTGCAAACTGGGTGAAGTGCAGATTTATAGTCTATCGCATTTTTAACAACTCCTGTAACTTAGTATTTGCAGAGGAATGTGCAAATTATTTCGTATCTTTTATCTTTTTATGTAGCCATGGCTCGCTGGAAACAAAGAGTCACAACATCAGCCACAGAATTCGACCTGCCAGAAAACCAGTTCCATGCAGATCAATGCAGGATCAAGATTACATGCGCTTTCTGCCAGGAGACTACAACTACCTCGACCCCAACTATATGCCTGCTAGCTGATGACATTATGGGTACATTATTGGAGTATGAGGATGGGGCCATGTTCCTCAGGTAGTTACAATTGTCATGCAATGGAATAGTTTTCTGTATTTACATGCAAGATAGTGCACGTCAGTGTGAACATTAAATGCAAAGTTTAAAAAATTAAACCTATTTCATACCTTTCAATGTTTTTAGCTTCTGTTATTTGCATGAATGGATAATTTGTAACTTGTTTATGGGTTCTTTAATAGCAGTGTGGTGAAACAAAAAGCAGATACCTAACTACATTTGGTCTTGCTCCTCACTTTTCTAAACTGCTTCGGGACTGTGTAAATTCGTCTCCTGAGTATGTACTATTATTTGATGAGTCTGTTAACCACAATCTCAAAGAGCAGTTGATTAACACACCTGCATTGTGCTAGAGATGTTCTCTTAAAAATACACTTTATGTATTTTTTTAATCTGACTTTTGCAAAATGTTGCAATAGAGTACAAACATTTGGTCACATGAATTGTAATTTTATAAACACTTCTTCTGCAAAAGGTCATGACGAAGCATAACTGACGGACCTGCATTGATAAGTAAAGACAAGATTTATGCAGAAAGTTGTAATATAGTGTAAATGGTCAACCAAAAGCAAAGTGTGCTTTTTCTTTCAACACAACTTCTTGAAAAAGAAAGTCGTTATAGAATACAGTTGGCAATAAGTTAAATTAGAACAGTAGTCATAATAGAGATGAAGTTTTTATCACGAAATGAGTATGAAAATTTTTGGGGTCACAAAAGGAAAAGTCTTAATGATGAGGTTCCACTGTATATATTAAATGTAAAGAAACATTCAAAGCAGACTCTCAAGCAAGTATATTTTAGCAGAAAGCGTATACCACAACTGGTATCAACAGCAGTTCACAGACTGAAAAACCAAAACTGTGACTTGGAACAACATTTTTATTACTAAAAACGTTTCAAAACTGATATATGTGACAGTTACACCTGCTTATGCTCCACATTCACACCAGCCAGCTAGCCTCAACCATTAGTAGTCCATGAGGTAGCCTCTGAAACAAGAGAAATGTAGGAAACCAGTCAGCAACTAAACAATATACTTAAGTATGATGACAATGATTACAACTTCTTGGCAATATGGTAGAACAAAACAGGCACTCAAATGCTCAAAATAGCATGGGCTGCAACGTAAGGTTGGAAAGCTAATACCTATGTAAACTAAACTATTGCTAGCTATGCAATTTGTGCAGTCACATTTTAAAATAAAAATTCTGTTCCATTTTTGTGCAAGATTTATAAAATGCTCAGCAGCATCCTATACATAAACAAAACTTTTGATCTAAATCTATGTAAATCCAGAGATCAGCTAACTGAAAGTAGAGTTACATGACATTCACCGTTCCACAAGAAAAACAAAGGTATTGCCTTGTGACTATTAACAGAAAGTGGTTTATTATGTCTATTGTAACTTACGGTAATTTGATGCGCATAAAGACTCGGCACATGAAGAACGAAAGGAGGACCGCTGTAAATCCAACACAGAGTAACAAGATGCGGTTCAGGCGAGGCAGCAATGGTTTGTTCACTTGGTCAAGGATAATAAAACCAATCCCGCCAAGAGTGAACATGAAACTAGATGCAAGACCCTCCATAATGTACTGCCCATTCACTCTGTATGGCATAAAGGCAACCTGTAACCAAAAGGTTAATATCAATTTTTAAAAATTATATAATAGGCAACACTTTTTATTCACTTTTATAAATCAATTATAGATTTTCAGAAGATGCATTATTGTTAGAAAATGGGATAAGACATTTCGGCAAGCTATTAGATGCAATATACATGGCACTGAAATTGATCGGGAATTACAAGTTAACCAGTAAGCCCATTAAGGAAGGCCGTTATCAACAAAATAAAAAAATGGCACTAAGCTGCTTACTGGTTTACTGTTTCCACGTTCATCTGTTGTGGACCCAATGCTTGGTGGTTCGTTGATCACGTCATAGATAATACCTAGAGAAAAGGGCCAAGAAAAAAAAACTGACCAAATAAATGGAATGATGCAGAGTAAACAACTAGTATAAACATCAGCTACAAAAGAATGAGATCTTTCGCTAGTGAATATTACAGATATTGAGGTATATTAAAGCGGGACCCGGTTATTTCGTCCCTAGTAAGACCACATCGTTTCAACACCGAAAGCCGAATCGTCTCAGGCCCAAAAGACGAATCCATCACCGATGACAAAATATATAGATGCATAAAACATCCAGTCTGCGAAATCAATTTACACATGGAAGCTACGTATATAGACAGACATACAATAATAGTACAAAATAGATGCATTATTAAAGCTTGCGTAATATATCTCCCCTTTTCGCCAATGAAAACTGACAATGAGGGGTGTAAACGACAAACTATGCTGCACTCATTCTTACCTCCTGTCACCAAAAAGTAGGAGATTAGTACAAACGCAAAGACGACCATAGATGATGGCTTTTTGACCCATGAAGGCTTCTTTAACTTTAAATTTGGGCATTCTAGCACCGTGAAAGGAACGCTGTATAGAGCTTCCATGTTGATGTGGCAGACGGAAGGTAAAGACGAATTTCCGTTCCGTTTTGGTTCGATTCCTAGATTAACAGGGAGGTCCACATTTCATAGAAGTCTGTGGAGAAAACATTTACTAGTTATATTCATTAATTATAAACTAAGTTCTTTGACCGTAATATTATAAAGCCACTGTTTTAAAACGTTGTTTACCTTAATCTATTTCATTTTTTTTTAATTATCAAAATGTAAAGTTTCTAACAGTGTACCGGAAGTTTAGGAGGCACCATGGCGGACCTTAAGAGTTTGCTATCGGTGTTTTCGTTTCTTCTAGTAAGTAAATATATTTTACTCCAGAGTGCGAGTGAACAGATATAATAACTAGCTCGGTTCTTTTTCACTTTTCTAAAATACAAAAAAAAACTACGTTTGAAAATAGACTATTTTACTGTATCTATAACTGATACAAATTTTGTTGAAATGCCACGTCAGAAAATGTTTAACGGGCAAGGAAAGTTACCGACTCGGTGTGTGTACGGTTCGGTGTCAAATTTTTCACGATCTGATCATAGACCCAGTCAGCCGTTAGTCAGATAAACGCTAAACAATTAACTATTACATATTTCTGAAAAAAAGAAAATAATAATGACTAAAGTTTTTTATTTAATTTGTTGGCTTCACCAGTTGGAAAGTTGTTACATCGTTGTTCAAATGGTTATAATGTAACAATTATTAAACTTTGTTTACAAATATTTTTATACTATTCAATATGGGCAACAATAGAGATATTTTTTGTAAAGGGGTGCAAGTCGGAGGCATCAGATATGAGAGGAGGGGATGCTGCCGTCCGACGTTCAACCATTGTTTATTATTATTATTTAGTGAAAACTGAACAATTTATTGAAAGTGAATCAATAAGACTAGTCAGGTTTTGAAGTATAGGATATGGCCAAATTACAACAGTAGTTATAATATAAAAAAATTTGTGTTTGACAGCAGTTCTGAACATCTGTTAGTTTACATATAATACTGCATTATCAATTATGAATTGTGCTTAACCAACAGTTCAGACGTTTTTTTATTTTATAGGTTTACTATGGAGAATGCAGCCAGGAATTTTTGGAACAGTGTCGGGCTATTGGTTTTACCAGCAACTTGATGTGCAGTTCTTGTGATGAACTAGACCGATACAATTTATCCAAATTGAAAAAAGGCTGCCAGAGCTGTTGTCAGGAAGATGCTAAAGAAGAAGTAGATGTTGAGGTATTTGTTATGGAAATGGAGCTGCCTGATAATTTTAGCATAATTTCTCATAACTATCAACAAAACATACAACTGCACATTCTGCAATCATGATTTTGTTGAATCATCTTGCATAGCTGGAACACTAACCACAAAGCTTGAGAACAGATCACCTCAAAATTTAATACATAAGTGATGAACATTCAAACCACATGAATGTGAAGTGTGTCAGTAGTCATTGTGATTTCTTTTAATTGTTCTGTTGATATCAGTTTGTTGAAATCCAAACAAAGGAAGCAGTTTGTCATCAGTTTTATTTCATCATAGGGTCTTTTGTTTCCTTGTAGACACCTGAAGTGCAACTGGAGCTTTTATTTTAACAAATAGTATATGCTTTAAAAGAGTAATTTCAGTAAAACTGCCTTTACAGAAAGTTTACTTTCTGTTCAGGAAGTGTCTTGTGTAGGACAAACAGGTTTAGAGGTGGAAATCACACTTTTTTGGGGGGATTATCTTTGTTTTTTGTGTTAACATTTGTATTAGCCCAACTGTGCTAAAGCAATATATAAGAAATAATAACCTTTCTGCTCCTGATGATGAGTTAGGAACTCTTGTTCTGAGCATAAAACAATGTCGGATGTGGGATGCATAAAATATTGCTTTAAAAAAAACTGTTGTGCTGTATGAACAGGTATTTCCATATGCAGAGCTTGCAGTATGTGGATGAAAATTGGGGAGGTTCCCACAGGTGCAAGGTAAGGGATGTCCTCTTTCCTTTCATATCTTGAATTGCTGGTTATACTCTGCACTGTACAGTTTGAAATAAAACTAAAAGCACTTGAAGGATGTTGTCAGCTAGTTGGTGCAAAAATGAAATTATACTATCCTGCATTTGTTAATTGGCTTCTCTGTCTGCAGCGTTTGTGAAGAGCGATAAGCCCAACAGTTTTCCAGGACTGACAGTCAAATACCTTCGCGGTGCTGATCCTGTTATAAAACTATTGGACGAAAATCACAATGTTCAGCAAACATTTGGCATTGAAAAGTGGGACACTGACACCATTGAGGCTTTTTTGAGCACACGACTACGCAACTAAAGTCTTAGCTTAACAAAGTGCCATGCAAAATTTTTGTCTTGTGTTTCTCATGGCTTGAAATGAAATGCCAGAATTTATCATTGTCATCAGGACAACTGATGTGTAGACTAGATTTTGCTTCTTTGACCATGATGAAGCAAACTCTTTATTCCATTTTGTAATAATCTATGTCATTTCAAGCCATGATAGAAAACAGGTCCTCTCTCTTTCATCCATGAATGAAACATTGGCAAAAAACCAACCAAATGGTATGTCAGTGTTGAAGATATGGGATGAGAGGGAACATTTTTGGTGGTACTTTTCTTCAAAATTTTCTCTTTGGGGTGCTTGGATTGAGTGCATGTAATTATCAGCAACCATTTGGATACTTGCACATAATACTATAAAGTTGTGGCAGATTTCAGTACATTCTGCCTGTTTCAGTATGAAGAGCTGCTTGTATTTTTTAGAGTGGTTTAGAACAATGACTTCTTCCTTTCCAGTTGAGAAAAGATGCAGCTAAAATTTGTTTTAGTCTGATGAAAACAGACATAATTTCAGATTCATACAGCTGGAGTTTATTAAGAGCAGATAGCTGTTTGACCCAATGGATGCTTGTGAGCATGTGGCATGTAAAGAGATGTTCTTTATATCTTGTAGTACAAATGATGAAAAAATAAATGTTTAAAAATAAACAAGTCTATGTATTTTGGAATAAACATATGAAGTTACTGCCTCAAGCTGAAATCACAGGCGACACTGCACAGTGTAATAATTGGCATTATCGTCAATTCTGCTGATGGGAAAATACCTGGCTTGGAAACTGCTGGGACTTTAATTGCAAGCTTCATGTCAAGCTTCCTGTTCCTACCTCTGTTTTATGTTTTTTCTTACCACTTTCCTGTTCAATAATTACATATGAAACTGTTTTCCACATAATAAATTTAGAAAGGATTTGTAGCAGGAATAGACATTTTTGCTCAGAGGATGGGTTAACCGCAGGACTCACGTTTGAGGTTTCTTTTGATTAGGAGCATCATGCGAGATTGCTGTTGTCCTGCGGGAGGGAAACGAGCATTCCAGCGGGTTTTGCCATTCAGTGTCTAATTGCGGGGGAGGGGGGTAGTCTTGAATTGTACCTGATGGTAGTGAACAATTGCATTTGCAAATGTGGCATATGATTTGTTGTAGGTGTGTTCCGTTTGTGGGTGGTGAACGCTAAAAAAAATAAAAATAAAAAATGGAGGGGTTGGGAGGAAAATTCGGATGAGTTGGCTGAGAGGTCACAGCATGGAGTGAATGGACTACCGATGATTAAAAAAAAAAAGGATGATTACATTTTGATTGAGAGGGTACAGATGACCCGTGGTGGAAAATAACGCCACATATTTCATAGTTAACTATTCTGGCTGCTTGCCAAGTACAAGTAGAACAGATCCACGTATGTGAAGTCGCTATTTTTAATCACATCCACGGACAAAGTTTCACGCATATGTTAAACACATTTTCTGCATTGCACTACATATTGATTTGTATAGCGCATACACTCGTAAGGAGAATATGAGACATGGACAGCATACAAGAGACGGAAAAATAAATAGTACTGACGACGCATAAAAGACAAATATAGAAAATGCAAAGAGAAACTAAGTAACAAGAACTGGGAATTTCGCGATGCTGCAGAGAAAGAAGGCAGCAAAAAGGGGGAGGGGGAAAAAAGGACGCACTGTGGGGGGTATGTTAGGTGTAGTGCTCAAGGAATATGTACGGTCAAGTCCAGTGACACGCAGTCCCCAAACAGCATGTATGTACATAATAAAACGACTTGCAATATTATATCCATTACGCACATGTACCAAAGCAATAATCCCACGTCCTCGTCAGCCGGAGAAAAAAAAACTAGGGGAAAGAACTCTATTCACTTTCATCGTATTCCGGGAGAGTAGCGTGTGCGTCTGAAGTGTTTTGCATCTTTCGTCGAAACAATCTTATGAAATGGACTATTGTCCGGAGATTGCAGTGCTTCACGGCGCCTTCGCACTAGCAAAAACAAAGGCACGCACTTAAAATTCATACTTCTCTGAACTTATTATTTACTGAATCTCGCGTCAATAAATCATGTCACTATAAGTACCAGGGATAACCTAGCTCTGATTAACCACACACACTCCACCCAACAATAAAGTACAATTGTTTGTGTTAACGCTTTATCACGGTGAATGTATAATTATACGAACATAGTCTATAATTTTATTGTAAAGCTGTACTTATCTTCTGAGAAAGTTTGTAAAACAACGAATAAAAACGTTAAGTATATAATAAAAACGTTAAGTATAAACGTTCAAATAAACTAAATATGTAGGTGTATATTTCAGGGCGACGAAATCATGTTCTGCAACCAGAAAGGCAAAAGGAGTGGTGAAGCATATGCCCTTATCAAGAATGCTCTCTGCGAAATTATTAGAGGTTTAGAAGGCAGTCGGCCACAACACGAGCAGCAGAAATGGAGTAAACGTCTTCATCTTATACTTTTCCAAAAAACATTTGTTTACAAGAAGGGACCTGTTGGATCACAGGAAAATAATCAAAGTAGACCAGGATCCCTGGAGTTGTTGTGTTGGCCTCTACCAGGGTTCCACCCAAGTTTGTATTTTGAGCTTGTAGACAATATGAGCTGGACTGGATTCATAGGAGAGGTATGACAGTTATTAAATTATACATGTATCATCTTTTCATCGCTTGAGTAGTATTTAGTTAATTACTGATGAAGCGTAAGTAATCTTACAGTTTTTTTTGTTTAGATCAACGTTCATTATTAATGTCTTTATGTTTTTCTTTATTTATTCTTTTTGTAAAGCACTTTGAGCTTGCCTTTGATTGTGGTGTAAAGTGCTATATAAATTAACTTTATTGTTATTATTACTAGCAGGTTGTTTAAAAGAAAACACCCAGCTAAGTGTCAGTTGCTTCTACTTAGTATTATCTGTATAGACTGTTTCATTTTTGACAGTAGTTATGGTTTGTGTGTGTGCGCATGTACCTGAAGGTTATAAACATAGTCTGTGAGTATTTTCTGTTCCGGATACCTAGTTTTTCCTCTTTTTTTTTTTCTTGCTCAGATCCTTGCAGAAGCTGAGTGGAAAATTTGCATGGACTTTGCAACTGCCTGCTTGGACTACTGCTCAAATGGACCAGCATTTTCAAATGATTTGAACCTTTTGGCTACTATAATAGACTTTCTGCTATCTTCAGTAATATCTGATGTTTTACAAGCAAAGGGAAATCAAATGTGCTCCATGAGTCAAACATCAGCAGGACTGTGCTGGAAACACAAAAATCTTGATGATAAGAGCTGTGCTGAGATGATAAGCTGTTTGATGAATACTCTAGAGCTCCTGCGGCAGTGGTGTTCTAAACATCAGACTGAAAAAAAGTCAGACTTGACTGAGAGCCAACCAGTGCTTTGCAATCGTGTATTGCCTTGTCTCCTGCTTTTGAGTGTACTGTCACTGACACCAGACCCCTCTTCTAAAATGGTATCAACAGTAAACCATCTGTTTGCTTCAGATGATGAAGACGACATAGCTGTTTCGGAAGTAAAGACATTTGAGCAGGCAGATCCTGATGGAACTGAGCATTTGCCTGCAGTTTCTGTGTCTGGTACACAAGAGTTTGTGTTAACATCCTTGCATAATGCAACTTGTCAGGACACTTTCATAAATGCTGTTCACAGACTGCTCTTGCTTTTAGAATCATCTCTTGGTGATACACAGGATTGTCTTCATTCAGAAGATAACGCTGATCTTGGAAATCATATCAGCTTAGAGTTAAACCTTATGGGTTTTAAACAGCCTATGAAAACAGCAGAAATCATGAAAGAACTGTGCACATGTTTCTCTGTTTATCTTGATTTACCTGAAGACTCTGTAATAAAATTAACTTATAATAAGGTTAAAAAAATTGCTGCTCAAGTTATACAGAGGGAGAAGGAAGAGGAGAAAAAAAGGCAAAACCCTTCTCTAAAAGAGGTCATGGAGAGAATTCAAAAGCGGCTCCCTCGCTGGAAAGGTGAGAAAAAGATGCTTTTTGTGCCATTCCATTTCAGACTCATTGATTTAAAATTATTTGAAATTTTATATTAGTGAGTTTCAACATGTGACTTTTATTAAAGCAGGTTTGTCAGGCAGAATGCTAAATAAACTGAAATTAAGTTGAATATTAAACTGCAGTTTATGGTAGTGAGTTACTCTGTGATGATGTTTTAGAAAAAAAATAATTAGCAAGACAATATTTTTTTAACTGGATACTTTTCAGCATGCCTAGAGTATGGTTTGGCCAAAAGGGACTTGGATTCTTGGTGGCTGGCAGGGTAAGATAAATATATATCTTGAGACATATTTTGGGGAAAAGTCTTGTCTGACGTGATATAATAGTAATAGTACATCTGTTGAATGAGAAAATGTGTGCTCAGTTTTTTAAATAATTGTCGCACCTACAACACATTCAGTTTTCACTTAAGTACATGCACATGCATACACACTGCATGCTTTTATTTTACATTTTACCCAAATTAAATCTTGTTGAAATGTGGAAATGGCATGTAAAATTTAATGATACTTGTCAGCTTTTCTGTGAATTAAATTGGATAATCTTGTACTAAATTATTTGCATAACTGTCATTCCAGATTTTTAGATTTCCTCAGAACAGAACAAAAGCTCCTACTCAAAGAATCTGATGTCATTCATTTGATAAGCATCTTCTCTGAAATCACTCAATCTCACATCATTTCTGCAAATGAAAGTGTCAAGAAAAAATTGGCTGAGGTGAAATTTTAAAAATTTATTTCATCAATAAGCTTAGCAACATAAATTTTTACATCAGGGTTTCTTGCTCAATAATATGCTCTAGGGTGGTCCTGTGGCGCACTGGTTAGCGCCTGTCACCAATACAGTGAAGGTTGGCTGTCCTGGGTTCAGCTCTTGTCTCAGACACGCTGTTCTTTCTCTGCACGTGGCATCTGTTTACAGTGCTGGCTGCCTTGCGGTGATATAGCCTTGGCTGTTGACTCTGCGTCAAACACCAATCTCCCCCCTCCCCCTCAGTAATATGCTCACTTCTTTAATTTTGTTTTTGTTTTTGTTTTTGTTTTTGTCAGTGTTGGGGAGTGGGGAGGAGGCGCTTGTAGAGGTTGGGCTGTTTTAAAAACCTTTTTTGGGCTTTTGGTAGATATATGTTTAGACCAGACATACCCCAACATCTGACCACACTTTTGCAAGAAGGCAGTTTGAGAGCAGGAATTTTATTTCAGATAACAATGAACGTGTTCAGTAGACTTAATCTGGCAACACAAGAGAAGATCATTCTTGACAAGTACCAGAATAGGGCATTGCCTAATCTTCCATTGGTGCCATATTTTGACCAGGCCTTGAGAGTCACATTCAACAAACTTACTGTCAGTACAGCCCTCAAGGTAAGTACTGTTGGTTGTCTTAATCACATCAGAAATACTTTTTATCATATGGATTAATGTTTTGTGGTTTTGAAGAAGCTGGATAAATGTATGGGTGTATTTGCTGACAATTCAGTTAGTGATTGATAAAATATAATGCATAATTGAGAACAAAAGAATTTATTGCATATAAAAAAAAAGTGTGTGTGTGTGTTGGTGGATGGGAGCAGGGAATGCAGGCATGTGAGTAATTAGGGTTGATGAGGCCATATGCATATTTGGATGCAAGCATTTGTTGCACCCTACTACACATGCTATTTTGCCATTACCTGTCCTGTTAGGATTCAGCAGTATTTGGGGTTTTTAAGCAATGGTGGCATATTTCATTATGATGCAGGACTTGCAGCAGATGGTGTGCCTAGCTCTCCATGACCCTGCACTGTTGCTGCAGTACTCAGTACAGATGGCTGTAGCCAGTTCTGGTCAGATCCCAGTGGTTATCAAGGTCTGCTTCAATATTAACTTTCATTGTTTTTTGTTTTTTTTAATATATCTAGATATTGTGTTTTTAAAACTTATCTGAATCTGTTGACTAGGCCAGATGATTTTTACTATCAAAGTCTAACACAGTTACACATAAAAGCTACATGTTGTATAAAATATATGGTAGCTTAAGACTTGATCATTTGTAGGAATTACACTTGTCTGTGTTATAGATTTGTACATTATAGTTGTTTGAACTGCAGGGTATTTTGCAATTTCAGTTGATTTGTTTATATGCTGATTGATCAAGTTTAAGTTCTCAGCTTGTTAAACAGAAGGGTGCCATGTTTTGTTAGGTTTTTAGCCTGATGCCTGCAGTGTGTAGAACTGAACACCCTGTCCATCACAGTGACTGTTCCTTGTTATGCCACTGTTTGCATTCTGCCCTTGTGACCCATGAGTTGGACAGCAGTGAGCAAAAAAATTTCATGGGCTTACTGGCTTCATTGATTCAGGTAGAGGAATGAAAAGGTTTATTTTTTTTTAACTTATGGGGATGCAGATGCTACAACTGCAGAGCTGTCCACTAAATTATTGACAAAGCTTTCTGATTATTGTTTCAGATTTAATATTTAGGGAATTGTTTAAAACCAAATTTTGCCTTTCCTTCCATTTTTTGTTCATTCTTTGTACCATGTGCTTTGCATATATGTGCATGCACCTGTATGTGGCCATCCTAGTGTGCATTTTTATGCGCAAGTTGGTTAAAAAAAAGCAAAGCATATTTTAATGTCTGTTGTCTAACCAATTTTCAGACTTACAAGTGTGATGATAAACAGCCTCCACTGCTTATGTTATCTGACTTTTTGACAACCTCTGTACTTCCATTCATCACGATCAGATCAACACCATCATGTCATCCAGTCAGCACAGACTTTGCCTTGAGACTACTGATTTGCTGCTTAGATTCAGCTCTTTCTGTCAGCTTGTTGGATTGGTTGGAAGAGATTCATCCAGCAACTCTGATTATATGCTGTGCTGACCGTTTACAGGAGTGCGTGGAGCTTGTAACAAGGAAAAGAGACATTAATTATTATGTTAGGCTCAAGACCCTTGTGCTTACAGCTGTAGGTCTTTTAGAAAAGTGTCTCAGTGTCCCTGACTGTTCTCTTAAAGGTGAGTATATTTTCAAAACATTATTTGTTTATGAAGGGACTGCAAATGAGATTTGTCGAACACAGAGAACATTAAGCTTGTAAAATGGCAAACATGATTGAAATGCTGAATGTGCTGTCACCTATAACTAGCAATTTTTTTATTTTTCTTTCAAAGGAAACAGTTTGAGCTGGGTCAGGAAAATGTGTTCATCTTATGACTGGACAGTTGTAGGTTATTTGGGCAACATCACTGGACCGTCTGCTGCCAGTGAAGGCAGTGAGGTGAGCACTATGGACAGCACACTATGTCTGTGGACCAATCTATATAACTATAGTGTTGTATATAGCTATGGACAATTCTTTATGTGTCTACAGACAGCATTCTAAATATCTCCATTTCTTTATCTATCAACTTTTCTTGCTCAAATACCAGCAGATATAGCTTTTCAATTAAAAATGTTCAAGTAAACTGCAAGGATTTATTGTCAGTCTTTGCAGGAGTTGTAGATGTACTGGTCTATAAATTTATGTGTTTGAGTATTCACTCACAAATATGTATGTGCTTTTTCTTGTGCAGGCAATATCTCATTTATTAGTTAAAGCTGTCTCAACCTTGTCATCAGAAACTCTTCCTATTTTACGTCTGACTGCCATCAGTGATGAGGCTGAGAAGAAAGTTGTGCAAAAGATATGGTGCCTCAGACCCACCATACAGGAGAATATCCTGCTTGTTGGCCTGTTCCAGGTATATACTGTGGTGACTTTATTCATGTACTGTTAACTGCTGGGTTAACATATGGATGCCTTCCTCCTACTCTGAATTACTAAGGCGTGTCTTAAATTTTGTAATTTAGGAAAAAAATATGAAGACTACAAACTTGTTAACACACTTCTTTCTATTTTTTTTTCCCTTTATTTTGCAGATAAGGTAAATGACTGATTTTCTTCTTAATGTCTTAACTTTCATTTCATTTAAAAAAACACTTTATTTTCTACTTATACTAATGTTTCTGCCAATGATCTGACAGAAATATTCAGATTTCTTGCTTAGTTCACTTAATGCTGATTTTGACAGGATTTCCAGAATAGAGAACTGATCTTTTTTTTAGCAGGATTTAGTTGTGTGAGGTTTTATTAATATGAATTTTTGTAAGTCATTCTTTGATTATCAGCTGGTTAGCAAAATGTATTAGTGATGAATTTTGTTTATCACCTGCAGTATTCACGATGTTATAATGGATTGGATTGTTGCAACACTGTCTTTGTAGGTCCTTCCGAACCTTTTGGTACCTGAGATTAAGAGAGTCGTGCGGCTGTTGTCAGCCATCATTGATGCAGACTGTAGTGACATTGGATTCCGTTGCCTTTTTGTCAGCAACATTCATTTTTCTGACTTGAATGGTAAACACTTAAATATAGATTTATTTATTTCCTGTTTTCTGTGAGATATTTTGACATTTAGATTACTGCTAGTTCTTAGTTATTTAACTAGGTCTACCATCCCTAAAAATCTTATTTTTCATGTAAAAAATATCCATTAGTGAGATTACTCTCCTAGTCTTGGAAAAAAAGATTTTTGCAGCAGTTTTGAGTGCCAATATATTTTAAACTTGTTAGAATATACCTACATCTCTAGCAATTATGGTCAATAGGTTTGTTTCTCATTGTAGAGGTCAAGAAGGAGCTGCTTTTATCTCAGCTGCTAATGGATGCTGCAGTACTTGTTTGTCATCATCATCAGGAAGCTTCTCAGCCTGTTTTCCATCATCTTGGTCAGCTATTGGTGGCCGGCTTTCAGGTCTGTTGTTTTGTAATCTGGCTTCTCTACATTAAGATTTGTTGACTATGTAAATTTCTTTCAAGTATTGTCTGCAGCAAGGGTTTTGGAAATTTTGTTCTGCCGTTGACGGCATTATTTAAACACCATGGAGATTGATTTTCATTGAGTGGCAAATATAGTTTACTAGAGCCCTTTGATCAGGCTTGTGTCACAGTTATTTCTTAAAGTCAGGTGACGATTCTTCCACATTTGACTGGTTGTGCCTTATCTGGGAAATGATTGAAAATCAGGCAGGAGAATTTGTCTGTGAATTGTGAAGATGTGAAAGTGTTGGATATTAGAAAAGGAAAAAATTTGTGTGCACATAGATAAAAGTATAATTGATGTGCAGAAGTTAATTAGGTTAGCATATTTCTGTGTTCTGGAGTTTTCAAATTAAGTGTATAAATTGGGCTAAATAAATACTTCATAATACATAGAGTCATCATAATACATAGAAATAAAAAAAACATTATGACTGAACTTGTAGGGATTCATGTTAATTAGTTATGTGCAGTCTGTTACTTGTGGATTGTTAAAGATCAATGTCTTATTTCAAGCTGAAAAGTCGTAATAACCTGCATTATATAATTTGTGCATGCTGAATAGCTGGCATATTATGATAATTATTATTTGTTGCATCTGAAAAGCTCTGAAAAACAGCATTATTTTGTCTTTTCAGGAAGTGCTGCTGAGTGTGGACAAGCAGGAATGCAAAGAAGAAGCCACTGCACTGGCCCATTTTCAGATTTTTGCCCACATTTGTATCCTACTGTCTTGTGCACCGGATCTGACACAAACTCTGTTTGTTGTTCTGCTGGATATCTTGGCCAAGCAAACACCAGTTTCTGTGACATGTGGGACTAAGTTGAGGAAATACTATGAAGCACTATTTCTTGCTCTAAAGCTTGTACCAGAAGGTTCAATGAAAGAAACTCTGTGCAAGAAAGTAGAACAACTCAGCATATGAAGAAAGATTTAAAGTTGTTTGACTGATAAAACAAGACATTCATAATTGTCGACATTTTTTGTGTTTTTCTTTCTCTGCAAACCATAGATCATATAAGTATGTCCCCATCTCAGGAAAAAAAATATTATAAGGCTGTGATTTTTTTGCTTTGCAAACCATGGATCATATAGGTATGCCCCCATCTCAGGAAAAAAAAATATTATCAGGCTGTGATATTTTTGCTTTATTTTTGAATGTTGAAAAAGGAGAATTATATGCGCTTGAGTGGTCTTCTATAAGCAGGTTAAAGAGTTCATCAAGCCAGACTAGAGGCCATCTTGTGGCTGGTGGTGGGGATGAAGAGGGCATTTTTGGCTAGGATCTCAGGAGGGTCTGGTGCCAGGGAGGGCCAGGTGATAATCTCAAGGCAGGACGTAACTCAAATCAGAAGAGTAGGGGTCTGGTGATAAGGGGAGGGTCAGGTACCCAGAGGAGAGCCTGCTACAACACTTTTAAAAGATGTCACCATTGAGCTGAAGTGTATGCCTAGTGTCATCTTTTTTTCCACGTAGGTGGGCAAAAGGTACGAGTACGAAGGATCTGAAGCTAAAGTAAAAGGTTGTTGCATAAAAAGGGGGGGAGGGTCTGGTGCAACAAAAAAAAAAAGTGGAAATTATGGTACCGAAGGAGAGGGTCTGGTGTATCGCTGGGAAGAATATTTGTATCGAGGGGACAGGCCGCTGGGAGAAAGCCAAAAACAAAAAAAATATATATATATAGAAAAAAGAGGGTGGGCCTTGTGTCAAGCTTTAAAAGAATAACGGTAAGAAGAAGACAAAAAATGAAAAGAAATCAAATTATTAAAAATTTCCCATGAAGTCGATGTGAAATCGCTGTTAAGGAGCAACACTTGGTGTAGGCCTAGTGTCATAATCTGTTCTTAAAGTGTGGGCAATAATCGGTGAGTGACAAGACTCAGGCCTCCCGCCGGCTAAACGCAGCTGGAAAAGCCGTGAGTCTCTGTGTACCGGCCACCATATCCGCCGGTTAGCTTACACGACTACAGCAAAGACTACTATTATCGCGCTGCGTGTATTGCGGGGGAGAATGCTTGCATGTAGGGGACTGGTCGCTGGTTGACAGATTAAAAAAAAAATAAATAAATAAATAAACAAGGGCTAAGAGCCAAACTTAAATACAACAGCTACAAATTGCATTTGTTAAAGCGTTTCTTGCGAACTTGTCCCCATACAGTACTCACGAACATGCTCAAAACATTTCAAAGGCGATTGTTATCCAGTCACTTATACAATACAAACAAGTCTTGGAAAGTCAATAAAACCAAGAAATCTTCCTACATCAGTGTCAAATATACAAAAGTACTATAGCTGTTAAAACCATTTACGATGTTTATTAAAAATCTTAAACAAGAAGCAAGCATCAGATATACAACATCGATGCTTCCTACACTGTTCTGGTCTACAAGATCGTGACAGTCACAAACACATCATCAGTCCTATCATTATCCAGCACAATGCTAAAAAAAACAACTTTGACCCTTACAACTCTGCTTTTACCTGATAATCTCTCTCATGATTGAGGTCGGCAGGGTGTGTCTCACCGTTGGCCTTGAGTGTGTGTCCGTGTGCTGGAGAAATGGCGAGCCCTAGTTGTGTTCTTTGTCTCGTCGGCATCTTGACCCTCTTCACAAGTGTTGTGCAAGTATGTCACTAGATTCTCTGATTTTGAAGTATGTTCGTAAAATGCAATTCCATTAAAACTTTTATTTTCCTCTTTGCCTCTCATTCTCCTGCTCCTAGTAACCTAGTCATAGGGCATTGTATGAAGGACCGGGCTGTCCACTGCTTCCAGATGCATTTTTGTCTCGCTTGCGACTTAATTGTTTGTTAATCTTTTGAAGTTTTATTAGCTTTTGTGAAGTTCTGTTGTTTATATAAACCATTAGGGTGGTTGTAAAAACCAGCAGGGTTGTTATTCGGCCATTGGTAACAAGGTGGTGCTGTCACATGAAGACTCATTCCGGTAAGCTGGTCGTGTCTTGCCTACAACGCATCAGGTTAATAGAGAGAGAGAAAAAAAAAAGAGAAAAAGAAAATTAGGAACAAGTTTTAGTTTGATATTGTACCTGGCAGAAGAATTATGCACAGAGGGCTGTATTTGTGATGATTTATTGAATATAGGTCGCTAATTCTTCCAGCTCTAGTTTTGTTATCAACTTTTGATGAAGCACTTTATTTGAGTCGAGCGTGTTCGTGTGTGATGTTGTCATGAAGTCACATTGAAAGTTCATGCTCAGCAAGGAGTGAAGTCGTCGAGAGACTCGCACCTACCCTCCCCCTCTCTTCTCTTCTCCCCCATCCATTTATTCTGCCTAGTATTTTTATCTTGGGGCCACCGAATAAAATAAATATGTTCCAGAGCAGTATACAGCAACCAAACAGCCTAAATCATTCTCGTAGATGAAAAATATATCATTGTCAAAATTGTCAAGGAACGGACAAACGGTCAAATTTGCTTGGTCGACTGAAAACAACTAAAAAAACTGTTGAGCCCTGTTTCACATCCAAATGTGCAAGACCATCTAAACTTCTTTAAAATTATTTCACCGAACTTCTACTTACAGAAACCGGACAAATGTGGAGCGAAAGTCCAATAATCAGGTTACCCAATATTTTATTTTACTTGTGAGTTTAATGCTGACAAAGGACCTCTTTACAGGGAAATTTACGAAAAACGCCAGCTGTTGATCCGTCTTTGATAAGGAAAGTTCATCTCATATTTATGAATCACCTTGGTATGTATGCTAATAGGTAAAATGTAATTATTACACCTAATAATGAGAAGCTTAATTTATACTTCATTTGATATTCACATTGACCAATTCTGTCTTTAAAAAAAAAAACACACACACAGAAACACAGCACAACACATACACCACAACTCACACACACATACAGAGAAACACAGCACAACACATACACCACAACTCACAACACACACAACAACAACAACTCACACACGACTATAAGCAATTTCATTTAAGTTCACCTTTATTGATGGGATGAGGTGCTCTATAAATAAATGAACATCATCATCATCATTGGTACAGTCGTTTACAAAAGTTGACTGCATGATGCCATAGATGTTTGATGCAATGACATTTTCGGGTCTTGATTTTGACGATGTTTACAGACGTTGACTACATTATTTTTGGCGTGTAATAATTGATAACGGTATTTACAAGTATTGACTACAATTATTTACATCTATGCTAATATTTCTACGTGTTGGCTACAATCGTGTTCACAGATGTTGGCTATGATGGAATTTACCCAACTGTTGGCTTCGCCCTAAATGTCATCAACAAGTACTTTACCGAGTACTATCCTAGAGCCGTCAGCCTTGCGGAGGGTCTTCGGCTGTTCGGTTTTCAAGAAAGGCTGGTGTACACTACCCACCCCTGGCTACTTCGCCTCTACCTGAACTGCACGACCGTGACCATGGCCAGCAACGTGTCTTTGCAGGTTGGTTGGTTGCTTGCTAGCTTGCTTATGGGTAGGACAGCGATGACAGGGGAGGAAACTGGAGTACTCGGAGAAAATCACAGACGGCCCCCTCAGACTTCACAGACCGCGGATTTAGCGCAAAGGTTCATATCTGCCATGGCAAATCGCTACTGACTTCGGGTATAGGCAGAAAAGTTATTATTATTATTTATATATATAGATTATAGCAGTCTGTGGTCCGCTTCGTCAGCAGGGTGACACAGAGTTGTGTCCCCGAATCCAGGACCTGATGAGTGATAACCCTCTCTGTAGCTTTGAACCACTTCGCTACCTAGTCGACCAACATGGCAGGTTCAGACTCATCTCTCTGGCCTAAGAATTTGTTGTCATTTATTTCATGTAGATTTTTCAACCCCTTTAAAAACAACTTGTTCAATGTATAATTCAAATATAACGTACATGGTGGAGATTTATCTGCTTATGATAAGCATTCTTCCTCAGTAACAGTGCATGTAGCCACTGTCATTACTGTATGTTACGCATGGGCAATGATGTCCATGGAATAAACACACCGTTCTTGGGGAGAAAGGAGAGGTGTTGTTTGTAGAGGAAGCCGTAAGTATTCTTGTAAACTTCATCAGTGTCCGTCGCAAGATGAGGTGAATGCGATGCGGCTGGCCATCAACAATGGCGACGTGGTGTGGCACGCCGGCCCCATGAACATGCAATACGAATTTTTCATGGACCCCACGCTGCTGGACATGGCCTTGGACATCAGCTTCGGTCTTGACCGAGAGTTCAACATTCAGAGGACAACACCAGTCGTCAGCCAGCGGGATGTGCCGGGTGAGTTAGTGAGACCTAGGATAGCAAATGAAGTAACTCGCTCCATTAATCGTGAGAGGGAGAGTGGTGTCCTAAACACATGAAACAACTTAATTAATTCTGATGAATATGGATGCATTGGTATTGATTAAGTTATGATATATCTTCTTATTTTTTATATGTACTGATGCCGATTTAAGTGTAAGGATATTTAATATCGATTTAGTTTTTAAAGATTTACCTGTATCGATTTCATCGTAGGGATACGTATTAATTTTTATAGAAATGTATTGTTACTGTATTGTCACACTGATGTCAGTTAAATTTTACCGATGTATATACGCTGTATTAGATGACAAGTAGTATCAATTTAACGTAACAAACAAAAATAAAACAAGAGAAATGCACCTGTGGTTTGATGACAGGCATGACCAGTGCTGTGATCCCCATCATGAAGAAGCACAACATCACCGCCATCACCGTTGGTGTCAACCAGATGACCAGCCCGCCGGCTTTGCCGTCGCAGGCATTTGTGTGGAAGATGCGTCCTGAGGACAAAGATGAGGATGGCGTGATTGCATTCTGGCATCCGGGTTAGTTTGGACTGACTGAAACTTTCATTTTCTGTGTTAAAAGCCTGGATGCTGTGTGCAATATCTTGCTAGTGTTACTGTTAGTAGAAGTGGAAAAGAGATTGACCAAGGGAGGACACTGAGGTAGGGGGAGGTAAAACCGCACTCAGAAAATTTTGACTTGCGAACTTTGCCACTCAAAAGCTGCAATCTGTCTAAACAACAGGCAAAGTCAAGTACGGACTTTCTCGCAGAAACTCAAATCCAATGTTAATAATAACATCTGCTATTACAGTATTTTCACCATTACGGTGAAAATGAGTGGCGTCCATCTGGTGACATGCCTGCTTGTGAGATTTTCATTGATTCCTAGGGGGCTACCCGGGTAATCCTGGCTCTTTCCCCATTATGGCGGGTGGCATGTCTGTAAAGGATTGCGTGTTCGCCCAGGACGTGCAGGCTTTTCCCGAGACACTGTGCTTTGCCTTCCGCACGGACAACAGCGGGCCACCGGAGACCATCCAGGTGATGACACACAAATAGGTTACAGTTACACCTGTTTGAAGCATTGCCTACTCCAGATGATTCCAACTGAAAAAAATGAACTATTAAACTATTAACAATATGAAAATATTCTTTCTAAATTAAACTTAGAATAAATATATAATCGTTTTAATATTTTTATGCATACATAAGCCACACCTAGCAGAGACGAAGACCATGATGATGATCATCATCATGATAATGATGATTTTAAAAAGTGAAAGAAAAGAAGGGGACAAAGGAAAAGACAGAAAGAAAACTCAGACGACATTACTTGTTCAATGGTCACTGTAGGAAATCCTTGGGAACTTCGAACTCGCCCGCGGTCAATTCCCCAACGCGATGGTGCAAGGGTCAACTCTGGACGACTTCGTGTCAGCACTGAAAGCATCTCCCACGACCTTTGAGCCTGTTACCCAGGAGATTGGCGACACGTGGATCATGGGAGTGCAGTCGGATCCAAAGAAGACGGCCATGTACCGAGCTTTCGTGAGGGCGTTCGCTGACTGTATCACTATAGGTCAGTGGAAAACAACCAACCCAACATTTGTGTAGATATCCTACATTTTCTGTCTTCGGATTTTAATGCTTGTTTTGTAATAATGTAGTGTTTTAGTTTCTTCTGCTGATATATCGATGAGTAGATGTAGAAAAGCATAAAGTTTAATTGCTTATTCTGTTACTCTCGTAAATAAAGATTTGTCATTTGTCTCTGTTCCGCTTCAACCAGTATAACGACCGCATGAGAGGAACGCACACGGTCAAGTTGTTTCGATTTAAAGATTTACCTGTCGACCATTCTTCACTTTTGTTTTCTAATGCTCACATTGCCCTGTAAAGAACCTTTAGCTGTACATGTATATGATTTTGTGAATTTCAGGTCTGTGCGAATCAGACGATCCACGGATTACACAAGCGGCGTTTTACCTGACCAAAATTCCTGAGCATACCTGGGGTCTTAATGGTGTCGGAGATCTTGTTAACTGGTCCAACGCGGCTTTCGAGAAAGCTCGATCAGGTAGCTGGGCGTCGGTTAGAGTTAGGAACCTACATATTGATGAACATCCATGTACCACAATTTGAAGTTTGATCAATGGCATATGTTTTCTCACCTACTTTCAGGGCAGGGGTACATCAACTGCACAGCATCCTGGCAAGAGCAGCGCCAGTTTCTGGATCTGGCTTTGAACAGCTTAGGTTCGCATCCCGTGGTCCCTTCCATCATGAGCGAATTTGAGAATCTGGAACCCAGCATACCTGACCTCACAGGTTTGTCTCTTCTTGTTTCATTAAATAAAAAACTGCTTCGCTTCATCCAAAAAACATCCATTCCACATGAAAGTGAAGGCAGGGGAAGAAATTTAGGCTCTGCATTCCACATGTCGTGCGTAGATACATCGAAGACCACCTATACCTTCACTTCCCCGACAGCCACAAGGGTATATAGCAGTTTACCATTTAGTACATAATTATACAGTGGTAATACAGTAACATTTTATCATTTAGTAAAAAATACAGTGTTGATAGCATTTTGCTTTAAAGGCGTATAATATCGTTATAATGGTCTGCAGTTTTTTTCACTTCCACAATGCTTTGTTCCTTCAGGGTATGACTCAGTGAGCTTGTCTGACGAGTATACCTGTACGGATGGCACAGTCCTGGCGTTTGCGACAGACGGGTCCCTGGGGCGACTCTATGATCCATACAACAAAGTACAGTATTTCTTCATCTTTCACACTCACACACACATATATCCAACCCCGCTCCCTGAGTACTTGATCTTTGTTTGAATCCTCCCTCAGGTGGAATGGGCGACGGACAGCTCCAGGATGGGTCAAATTCTGTACAGCACATACAATGAGACCGACTATGACCATATGTCAAAGCTGTATGACTACATCGGAGGAGGGGCTGGCTTTCACAAAGTCAATTCAACTTCCAACGCCCACCCTGTGTCACGGCAATGGGAGGTCATAGCCAAAAACCTGTATAAGAAGACAGGTATGTGTGGACAGAGACTATATAGACAAATCATCATCATCATCGTTGCCATGGTCTTGTCAAGGGTGAAGCTTTATTCTTGCGCTAAAATGCGATTGCGTTCGCATGTGTGTGTGTGTGTCATGTGTTCAAGTTGATATAATTTATATCCAAAAAATAAATCGTCACCATCAATAACATCAGGGTTATGTTTGTAAACAAAAATATTTGAGAGTTTTCAGTGTTATGTGCTAACTTTTTAATCTATATCTACACCTACATGTCACAGATGATCCTGCTTGTGACTTCATTGTGAAGATTTTGCCAGTTGACTATGAAGCAGTCACCGACTATGGGCTGCCAGCCGTGTTCTACGTTCACTACGCTTATGTGCCAAACCAACAGAAAAGCCTTTTCAAAGGAGGTTGATTTTCCTGTATACTTGACAAGTTGAATAATTTTTAGCATAATTTTCAGATAGTTTTTTATCTACAATCCGAGATAAACACTTGCTTCGAGCATTCGTTTATACACAAGGAAATAAATGCCAGTGAGAAATTCCATGAAGATGCAATTAATTCGGTATCTTCCATTTAAGCAGAAGGGAAAGTATTTGTAGGGAAATTTATGTTACAATGAGAAAGCAAGTAACAGCAACATCACAGATTACTGTTGTTTTATCATTTTCATGTAAATATGAATGTCTTTTACTTAGGTAATATTATTTGAGGACATTGTAGAGTTGCAGATGGAGGTCCAATGGTTTAACAAGGGCCCCACGCGTCTTTCGGAGGCAATCTCTGTTGGCTTCAGCCCCTTGACAAGGACAGGCAGTCAGTGGACTATGTCCAAGCTCGGGGAGCTCATCGACCCTACCAACGTCATCTTGAATGGGAGCCAATACCTACACGGTACTGCATGGATAAATACTTATGGTCCTTCATAGCCCATCCTAGACGAAGAATTAAGAATGCTTCAGACTTATGAACACGAGTAAAAGCACAATTTAATAAAAGTAAAGTAATGATAGATAAATAATAACAGTAATAAAAAAAATAAGATCCCTGACACTCTGCAAGCGACATTATTAGTCAGTCCGCTACCTGTGTTACTTTATCCCAGCTGAACTGTAATGTTTATAGGTCAGTGGATGGCTTTATGGCAAGGGTAAATTAAGCTGATTTATTGTTATCATGAAAGGGCTTAGTTACAGGATCTTTAAAATATCTTTAAAATTACCATAACCTTGGCCTGGGTACACAGATTCTGTTGTGGGGTAGCCCAGGCGTTCTGCTTTCACATTCAGCTCATAGGAAAGGTTAGATTTCATAACATTTGGAAAGGCTACTAGTGGTTAGTGTGCTCAGATGTGAAGCAGGTCGCTGTTTGAGGCCAGCAGCTGCCCAGTAAAAACGAGTACCTGATTCATTAGGGAAGATGCGTAGGTACAGTGAATCGCCTACATTCACTGCTCCTACAGCCAACACATTCAGTACACATGCATTCATATCTGTGTTTGTCCTTCTCGCACACTGTGTCAAAATCGTGTTTTCTTTACAAATGTCCCACATTTGACTTCTATCCAGTACGTCTACCTTTAGCTTGGATTTTTGTGACACTAAAACATCAAAACAACTTCAGCAGGAAGAAGATAATTGAGTATGAAAGTAGAAGCAAACCATTTCGTTTGAATGATTAGTTGCCAAGACTAAGAATATTGTTGTTCTTCAGCTATAAACAAAGGTGTTTACTACCTCGATGGGAACCAGACTGGGCTTGAGGTTCTTAGCCCAGATGTTGCCCTTCTGACCCTCAGCACAGCCTCGCATCCTCCATCTGTCTTCCCCGTGCCCCTCTCTGCACCATCAGAGCCATTTACTTCAGCTGCCTTCAACATCTACAACAACTTATGGACCACCAACTATATCTTCTGGTATCCCTTTTTACCAGAAGATCTCAACTTTAAAGTCCATTTTTATCTTCACTTCATGTAGAACACAACTGTCGATTCAATGGCTTCACTTTGTTCCTTATCATAAAAGTTGATCATAAAAGTCTTTTTTTCCTGAGTTTTAACAGGACTGAATGCTGAATAGTAACTTAAAAAAATCTTTGTACATCTACTTTCTTCTAAGCTTTCAAGTTTCTTTATAACTACAAAGATTGAATTTGGTTTGATACATTAAAAGATATCTGTTCATTTCTGTTCTATTCATGCCTTACTGTCTGTTGTAATCTATTTCAAGTCACCCCATTATCAACTGACATTACAGGTTGACTTTTAAAAAATTACTTTCGTTAAAATTATGATTTTTTTTAAAAGAAACCATATCCATGCAAAACATTTACCTATACACTTAAAATGATTACAGACAACATGCCCACAAACTCTAGATTAGAATATGGTATTGAAGTACATTTTAATGTAATACACAAAACACATACACTTTTATACACACAATTTTCACTCCTTTTTTGTTACACATCATCTCCCATTTCTTCCATAAGTGCAGCATGTATGAACTGGTCAATGTTGTTCTTCACAACTAACAGTCTTCGTTTGTTCTTAATTTCTCTGAGCCTGTCAGCCACAGTCTTTGCATAAGTAAATAATGGATCATCTATTTTTTGCTTGTGATTTTCACGAATTTCTTGTATGAGGTCCGTAACAGCATTTTCCAAAACATCGGAAGAGGAGGAAGGAGAGGTGGCATTTACATGGCTCAGCATCCTTTTCTTTTGTGACAAGGGTGACATCCGACTTCTGTCCATGGAACGCTTTTGTGTTGCATGAGGCACAATGGCAGAAGGTGATGATGGTGACGTGGCATGAAGTGTAACAATTTGGCCAATATCTGATGATGTTGATGACGCTGAACTGGCACCATCTTCCAAAGCCTCTCCTTCATTTGATACCTATAATTAGAGCATACACAAATTTATTACACTGGTTATGCGAATGCAATTTTCAACTTGCATAATTATCTCAGATGTTGACAGAGTGATTAGAGACCTAGAATACATTTATAAGCAAGCATCTTCCTATACTGTACTTAGGGTCAGAGAAAGAAAGTGAGCTGCTATACTCCCAGATCAGATTCTCATTGTTGCTCAGTTAATAAAGATTTACAGCACTAAAATTTTGCTGCCCATGTTGACACCAACTTTTCAAAATTCATTTGGATGATGTACAAACCAAGCACAAACATACATTGTGAAAAATGACCTGCTTGTCTCCAGTTATTCAGCCTCTGATTTTCAGCTTATACTGGTTTGCTTAGAAATTTTGTTTAATGATAACAAGAAGACATCAAGGAATATTCATTTAGTCGTATATAACAGTCAGAAAATATGATGAACAACCCACCATTTAGGATGAAAAGAAGTACTCAGGCACATCTAGTTAAAAAAAAAAAAGACCAAACAAACAGTAGTTTTTTTCCTGAATATATTTTAAAATGAGATTTGAAGACTTAAAGAATACATCTTTATTGTCTACTTCTGTTCACAGGCAACAATTTTCCTTTGTTGGGAGCTTTCATAATAAATTCAAGAAAAAAGTCACATTCCACACACCCATACAAGTGCTGTACGCAAACTTAAAGGCCCCCCCCTCTCCCTTCCAAGCAATGATTATTGCAGTGATATTGCAGTTGGTATGAAGTATTTGACATAAGCACTCTTGGTGACCTGTTGTTTCCATCTACTGCCAGAGGGTAGCATTTAAAAATGGTGAGATAGTGGATGAGAAGAGTCTGTGAGAATACTGACAGCTTTTAACCTCACAGACCTTGTGTATTGGTCTCTTACTGGTCTTTGTTGAAAGTCAATGAACTTGCTGGCAATCTTGACCATCCTCATCAAGCAAGCCTTATATTTGATGGCTAGAATGCTGAACCAAATTGACAGCTTAAACATGAGAATGCTTTAAAGCTGCAATACACTGATTCAAGTACAGGGTCACTGACACCAAAATTGCTCAATTCCCTTAGAAGGAACAGGCACTGGAAGGATAGTTTGTTGTCCAGCATTGTTAAAAGGTACTCAAAACTTTGCATCTGTTCTATCATCTCATTGCCAATAACCCATGATGCATTGGTTGATGTTTTCTCCTATCAAGGACCAATTCTTTAGTTTTAGAGACATTGCGCAAAAGAGAGCTTTCTTCAAACCACAAATGTATATTCTTAATTTGAAGAACATAGCTTGCCAGTGAGTCCTTAAAACGAGCAACCAATGCCATATCATTTATAAATTTGATAAATAATAGAGCACAATAGATCTGTCTGAACTTCACTGGTGTAGACAGAACATTATCGGGGACAAAACACACTCTTGTGGGACTTCTGTATTGATGATCAGTGTTCAAGAGAGTACCTCCCAAGCTGACCCTCTGTGGCCTGTCCTGGAGAAACTCATCTAGAGTTAACGTTTAGTGCTAGGAGATGTAATAGTAATTGTGGCTGAATGGTATTGAATGCAGATGAAAAGTCCATAAAAGGGGTATCTAACACTGAAGGGAAGAGAATTCCACAGATGGAATAAGGAAAAAAGATGGATAGTGATGGGAGTGATGCCTGAAGCAGCCTAGAGAGGATGACTGTCCACAAGAGAATAGCGAAAATGAGGTGAACAGTAGCAAAAGGTCACTATGAGCTATGCCTGTGATAATGGTACAGCAGATACAAGCAGCCTTGTATCTATGTGCTCAGAAATAGGAAGACAATGCAGCTTATTGTTAAAGGAGTAATAGAGTCACCAGGAAGTGGTTTCAAAACAAGATTGGCAGCAGATATTTAAATTTCTGCAGTGGAGAAAAAGCATCAGGGACAAAACACACCCTTGTGGGACTTCTGCACTGATAATCACATGCCTTCCACACATGCCTTCCATGATGACCCCCTCAGGACCACCAGCTAAGACCATCAGTGACTGGAAACATTCATGGAACAGGTGGGTTTTAAGGCCGGTCTTGACCTTTGAATGTGCTCATTGCATGAAACTGATGGAGTCAAGGCACTACAGACACTGTGGGTAAACAAAAGAAATAGTGTCCAACTTTGTCTGATGTGAGGCATATACAGAAGGTTAATAGCAAACCTGAGTGACTATATATATGCTCTCATTTTATTAAATTTAGTACTCTTTTTTAATCCTAATTGTAATTACTTGCATACATTTCCTTAATTTATGTGACTATATTAATTCATAGTAAAACTCACTTCAACATTGACTGTCTTTCTTTGCACAGAGGAAATAGTGGTCTGTCGAGTCCAACTGTTCGGGATACCTTCAGATGTGCAGGATTCCCCACCAAGGAAACTGTTTAGTCGGTCATAGTGTGACCAAACTTTTGCAGGTAGACCAGTCCTGGTGGTCTTATTAGCCTTGTTTCTCTGCTCCCTCCAGTATGTTTTTAAACTTTCTATTTTCCTTCTGACTTGATCTGCAAGTAAAACTGTAATGGTGAAATTTCCAGTTATGCACTTCTATTTGGGGATAGTGCACGGAGTTTAAATGCGTGGAAGGTGCTGTTTTATTATGCATTCCACGACAGATGTGGCAAATCATACATGGAAACTGGCCACATTACAATGAAAATGTTTGATTTGTTGTATTTACACTACCTGGATGTCAAAACACACACACGTTGAGAAACATAATGATGCTTACGGTGTTAGCAATGTGTGATTGTGTCCATGTAAAAGATACGAACATTAAAGTAATTCAAAATATTACACACTGTTATGTTATGTTCTTGGTTTCTCTTTCGCCGTTTGGTAAACATAAAATGTTGGATCTGGGGATCGATAGAGCCACGATGTTGTACTGACCGATGGTCCAGCCTCGAGCAAACGTATCCGCTATGTCCTGCATTGCATGTGCTCTAGCTGTTTTTGATTTGTAGCCTGGGTCATGAACTTGCCAGAGGCAAGAATGTTGTTGCCAGATATCAATGAATGCATCTGTTTCCTCAGGCGTAAGGCATATCATCATGGATTCTAGCATAGGCTTCATTTTTCGTTGTCGTGTTGACCTAGACTCGATCTAAACCAACCAATCGTATCGAAGATAGTAAATATGATTGTGGCCATTGTATCCAATGGCGTCTTTTGTCTTCCAAGGGACTAGGCTCGACAATAACAACGCACGGATTTTCCGTAATAAATAAAATGTCGCATAGTAATCAATAAAGTCACCAAAGTGAGATACTATATTTCAAAGACTTCTATCATCAACAAAAAAACTTTGCTAGCGTGACTATAAAATGAGATATTTTTTATAGGTGTGCCTGCGAACTCGGTTGGATTGCTGTGATAGAAAGATACCTTTATTCGTTGCTCTAGAAAACAGAAAATCGAAATATCTCAATCGCCGTGCTCCTACTACACAAGATGACAGTTATATTAAAAGATACAGAATGAGATGTAAGAACTGGTACAACTATTGTTTAGAATGTCAAAAGAGTTCAGATCATTGGCACAACGTTTTATTGTGTTTTGATTTTTGAGAGGAGGGGGTAGGTCATGTGATGAATCATCTGATCAACCAAAATGGCGGGCCGTTTTGTTTATGTAGTCTGCATCTCTGCTGTCCTTTTGTCGACATTTCAGGTACGCTGCGAGATAAATATCTTTTCTCCAATCTAAAACTTTACAAATCTTATAATTATAATATGAGCTATTTATATAGTAAGCGAAGGATACAGAAAGCAACGTACATTTTTCTATATAACTTAAAAGATACAAATATATCTGTACACATTTAATATATTAAAGCTTTTTGCTTATTAATAGGGTGTTTCACATAATTAATTTTCATTTTAGGAAGCTTCATATGCACAAAACGTTGACCCTACCAAGATAAAAAAGGTTCATCTTGTTTTCATGAATCATCTGGGTGAGACCTTTAAGCTAATCGATATATATAATATTTGGAATAATTTTTAATTTAGAAATTATGCATGAATTAATTTTGCAGCTTTTATATTCATGTACATATGTCTTTAAAAAGTATTTTCAAGTGTTGCTCATTTATGGATAATGCCATATGCACAAGCATACATCGTCATGATCGTCTGGAAGGGAAGTCTTTAAACTTCAAATTTTAAAAAGTGATTATTTTGCTCAACAAATATAAAACTTTCATTGCCTAAGCACACATGAGTGTTCAGTTTTAAACAATAGTAGAATTCAGTTATTATATCTACTTATTTATTTATTCTTTTAATAATGGATTTTTTTTCAGACGTTGGATATGATGGTATTTATCCTGAAGTGGGTTTTGCACTGAATGTGATCAACAAATATTTTACCGAGTACTATCCCCGTGCAGCTGCTATAGCAGAGGAGCTCCGTCTGTTAGGATTCAGAGAAAGACTTGTGTACACGACACATCCATGGCTTCTGCACTTGTATTTGAATTGTCCTTCAATGATGCTGGCTAGCAATGTTTCCTTAAAGGTACTACTGCTGTTCTGGTTTGGTGTTTCTGAAAATGTATGCAGATAATATGATATTGCTGCTAGCATAATTAGTTGTTGCTTTGTTCAACTCTAGGTGGAAAGAGATACACAATTTTAGAGATGATGACAAAACAAAAGTCTTACATTTAACTATTTTTTGTATCTTAATTTATGAACAAACATCTATCTTTATCTAACATCTATTTCTTATTAATTATACAGTGCCCTTCTCGCACAGAGGTGGATACAGTGCGTCGGGCAGTTGCTATGGGAGATGTTGTGTGGCATGCAGGTCCCATGAATATGCAGTTTGAGAATTTTATGGATCCTGTCATGCTGGACTTGTCTCTGAACATTAGCACAAATCTAGACAGAGAATTTGGAATCAATAGAACGACACCAGTTGTGAGCCAGCGAGATGTGCCAGGTAGCTGTCTTTGGCCTTGTTTTTTGAAGACTAGAAGAATTATTCTGATGTAACAAGATTATACCTTTGCAGCATTATAAAAGACTTGTAGTCTTAGAAATAGCAAAATAAATTAGTAGAAAATAGCTCCTAGAAAAAAGTATCAGTGGGAACATTTTGTTTGCTTATACAAGCTAGGTATATTAGAATGTCTTGAACTATGGATAGTATTTCTAAATTGGCATATATTCTTTGTTCATTTGAGTCATGCAGGGATGACCAAAGCTGTGATTCCTATCATGAAAAAGCATAATATATCGGCAATCACAGTGGGTGTAAACCCAATGACGAGCCCTCCTGCTGTTCCACCTCACCCCTTTGTCTGGAAATTAAGTCCCCAGGATAATGATGAAGATGGCATTATTGCTTTTTGGCATCCAGGTGCGAATTTTATTATCTTTCTTAGATATTCTTTCATGCAGGTGTTGTGTGTGTGTGTTTTTGTGAGATTGGTTGAAATGGGCTTTTGCTTGTTTTTCCACTATTAATACCTGACAAAAAATTTAATCCCATCTTAAAAAGCCACCATCATACAAAAAGTTTGTTTTCAGTAATGGAATACTCAGTCTTTTTTTAAAAAAACACAAACAAAACAAAAACAAAGAAAGTCTAGGGACATTTTTTTTTTATATTTTAGTGTTTTTGCATATTTTATGAAGTTCAATTGTCTTCAGTTGTAATGTGCAAGCAGATCATGATGTACAATAACTTCATGAAGCATAGTCACAGGTCCTTTCTCTGCTAATCACTTTGCAACTAAAGGAAAATAATTGTCGCAGTTTTGATTAAACACTTTCCCATAAAATCATGATTTGTTTTTTAGGAGGCTATCCTAATAATCCTGGAAGATTTCCTACTGCAGCAGGAGGATTGTCAGTCAAAGACTGTCTGTTTGCAGAAGATGTTAATGCCTTCCCAGAAACACTGTGCTTTGCTTTCCGTACAGATAACTCGGGCCCACCAGACACCTTGGCGGTACACACAATTATATTGCATTTGTTGTTTTGAAGCCAGGGTTGGATGTAAACAGCATACTGATATGAATGTTGGTAATGCACATTGTAGAGGTGTAGGAGATAGAAGAGCAAAGCATCAGACATGGGTCTAGCAGAGAAGTAGGAATAAAAGAAGGGAAATGTCGTGTTCAGCACCCTGCGAGATGCTTGCTGACTGTTGACACCCTCAGCTAAACTGCCTATATTTTGTCAACAATTTAGCAAATGCTAATGTAGCTAACTGCCTATATATTTAGGGCCCTTATATATTTAGGTAAGTGTTGTTCATCTAGTGTCCTGTATTATAGCTAACTCCTGTGCATTACCTATAGATCTAGTTCCCTTCCACCTCACCGCCCTCTTCCACCTTGTGTTGTCAATTGTATTTAATTTTAAACAACTGCCAGCAGTATAACAGCTGTGAATGTAATTTTTGCTTCTGAGATGTAATTATGGTGATCAATTTCTAACACTGTAAACAGTCATTTTTGTGAGCAGGAGGTTCTGAGCAACTTTGAGCTTGTTCGAGGCCAGTTTCCCAATGCAGTTGTTCAGGGATCTACGTTGGATGAATATGTATCTTCACTGAAGGCTTCAGGCACTACCTACCCGACTGTCACCCAGGAGATTGGGGACACCTGGATCATGGGTGTGCAGTCAGATCCGAAGAAGATGGCTATGTACAGGGCTTTTGTGAGGGTCTTTACTGATTGCCTTATTAAAGGTTTGTAAACTTCTTTGTATTTGGTTTATTCTTTTCTGTATTTTATAAATTTAAGATGTACGTTTGATCTCTTTCCCTAGGCAGATGGATGATTGTCCTAAAACTACAGCATATGTTGACTACATTCTGTAGTCTGTGATTTTCAGACAATTTCTTTGAAATCTACTGTTTTCAATTTCTATTGCTAGATACTTTATTGCATGTACCACTGTAAAGTCAAGAAGTCAAATTTTCATTTATCTCCCTTGGAATTAGGGTCATGCCAGCATGATGATCCAAGAATATCCCAAGCTGTGTTTTACATCACCAAGATTCCAGAGCACACATGGGGACTTGATTCCATCCCTGACTGTTACAACTGGTCCAATGCTGCCTTCCAGAAGGCTCGGTCAGGTAAATCACTTGTAAAAACCCTACAGTACCTTCTGTTAAAAAGGCCAGACTTAACTTTTTTACAGTTTGGAATTTCTTGGTCAAAAGCCACCTGTAGATGCCAAATAAATTGTTTGCATTTTTAAGTGTGCATGTTTGAGTAAACTGTAAGGAACTAATAAAGGTGCAATGGCATGGGTTTTGAAAGGGAAAAATTAAAAGAATCTTGGGACTGTAAAGGCAAAATAAAACTTATTAGAATTTCGTAAAGTTTAAGATCAGTTTGAGTCTATTTTTGTGTCTGTTCATGTGGAAAAAGTTGAATGTTTTGTAGGATGTTGTGTTCAATAAGAGAAATTACATGGGACTCTTTTGTCTCTTTCGTCCTTCGATGACATCAACTCGATCCCAGTGTGAGCTGATACAACGATATGGTTGGACATTGCTCACAGCCATCTTGATTGTTATCACTGATATATAGCACTAATCCAACTAATGACACACCACTGATCACTCGAGTTCAAATACTAACAATGAATGACACTTCCTCTCTCTCGCTGACGTCACACAGCATGCCACAGCCTTATCACCGCTGTCACAGCCTTTAAGAGGATGCTCAGAGAGGTTGTGGCAGCAATGTCTGTGATGGAGATTATAATGGTGGTTGTAATAGCTGCATTTGCCAAACGTTTACTGTGTCATGGTATAGGAGGGAAAAGAATGGAGGGGCAACAATGTGGGTGCACAAGACTGCTTTTGTCAGGATGATGCTGGGGTGTAAGAATTTACCCAATTTGAGATCTGCCATTAGACTTTTGCTAGCAATTTGATTTCATATCAATAAAGTGCAATCATTATTTTTGTAGGTTTACTAGGACATTTAATTATTTGTGAAGTTTTGTAAATTTGTTTAGGACAATGATTGTGGATTCTTATGATCCAAGTTTTAATTTGAAATAGTTCTTAAGTTGTGTTATTTGTGTCATTTTAGCAAAATTATCAATATTATTTATCATATATTATAGTGTACCAATCATTTTTACATATCTGTTCTAATTACTGTGATGCAACTTTTTTCCCTCATTATTTTTATTGTAGAAAAATGAGATTATTTAAAACTTCCTCTAGAATGAAACAAATGTTTCCAAAAAAATTTAATAATTACATTATATTTGTCTAGGTCAAAACTACACAGATCGTATAGCAGCTTGGGAGGAGCAGAGGCAATTCATGGATCTAACCTTGGAAAGCTTGGCTTCACATCCCATTGTTGCATCTGTCAAAACTGAATTTATGAACCTGCAGCCTACTTTACCTGATCTTTCAGGTATCACAGTGTAACTTAGTATCTTGCTAAAAACCCTCCACAGTTTTTTTTTTTTTTTTGGTGTGATACAAAGGCAGGGTATGGCTTCAAGGCCAAACTTTGACCAGTCAGCAGGAAAGAATGGATTTGATTTGTTCAGATAAGGCAAGGGTATGTGTCGGGCCAGATAGAAGCAATGAGGGAAGAAAGAACACTAGGGTTGTTGGCATTGAGTGTACTTCTCATCCCCCTCTCTCAAGTCCAACCATTTTTTCCTACCACAAGCTGATAGTTTGGCCTTTAAACATTATAATATACATCCAAGTACATCAGGTACAGTTGTGTACACTCACATGCTGTTGTGTACACTCAAGTACAGTTGTGTATACTCAAATACAGTTGTGTTAGTTCTCATTGCAGTTAATTAGGCTGAAGGTAAAGTTGATTTATTTACCACTTTATTTATGCACAATAGTAGTTTTGGGGAGTCAGACATATTAGTTTAGCTTGCTGCCTGATCTCTGAGTACAACAAAATAATGATTGTGATATGATCACACTCATATTTTCTTTATTAGGATTTCCTCATGGCTTTCTGGTAATTATATATTATGGAGCTAACTTTCTGACTGAATTACTTTCTGGTGTTTTCCATTCAGGCAAGGTGTGTTTGTTACCTGCTTACCTGTGGCAGGGTGGAGTGAAATGGGGAAAAAGTATTGTTGGATAGAATTGCAAGACAGTTTAAAAATAGCTAGGGTACAGTAGGACGTAGTTATCAGCTTTGAAGGTGATTAGAGAAATTCATTTTGCTTGAACATTTGGCAGGATCTTTAAATTTGGATGCATGCACACACACACACACTTATAGAATACATTCATTTTGTCACTATCCACCCTTGCTCCATGCACAAACACACACACTTCACTCATTCCACACACTCCATATATAAACACACTTATTCGCCCAAACCTAACCTTCATTCACTCATAATGTTCAGTTGAAAATTATGTACAAGCCTATTTGATTGCAGAGTATGAAATAGCTAGCACTACTGATCAGTTCAAGTGTGTTGATGGCACAGTTCTCGCATTTGCATCTGATGGATCACTAAACCGGCTGTTTGATCCAAATAACAAAGTATAGTATTTCATAGTTTTACAATGCTGTTCTAAAATACCCAGTCATTTTCTGCCATAGATAATTTTATTTTACTGCTTAATTTTGTTCCAAGTTTAATATTTATTTGTTATGCATGTAGTTAAAATTTTACTTCAAGTTTGTAAATCTGGAATCAGAAAATGGGTGACTTAGTCATTCCATACAGAAGTACTATGACATTCATACAACATTAAGCTAGTTTATACAAAAAAAATGGGTGACATAGTAATATAAATTTTGCAGGTGGAATGGGCAACTGATGGATTCAGGATGGGTCAAATCCTGTACAACACCTACAACGAATCTGACTATGACTACATGTCTAAGCTGTACGACTATATTGGTGGTGCAGGCTTCCACAAGGATAATTCTACACTCAATGCCCATCCTGAATCTCAAAGGTGGGATGTGAAAGCTCAGAATTTATATAGGAGGAAAGGTGATTAATTTTTTTTTTAATTCAGTAAATACAATTCACAAAACTTTGCAATATATATAATTAAAAAAACCCTTTCATTCTAAACTCATATTTCATTCAGACAGAGGCAAAAGTAGATATAGAGTTAGAAAAAGATTCAGAAGTGGGTAAGTAATTAATTTTAGTTAATTTTTAATTTAATGGAGAGTACAATTAATATTTAGTGTCTGTGCCTGCAAGCTCTGACTTCGAGCACAATGGAAAGAAAAGACTAGAGTGAGTTCCTAAAGGTGATGGTATTCAGAAAATTTGTGCTCATCTTTACACAATTTTTAAGCAGTTGTCTATATTATTTACAACTTGCTTACCAATTTGTGTCATTATGTATCATTTGTGTTACAATATATATAAGGATCTCTATTTAACATTTGCAGAATCCACATGCCTGACATTAGCCCTTGTCGACTGTGGAATTTCATGCCCATACCTTAAGAGTGAAATTTCTTGAGAAATTAGGATAACAGGGATATAACACAATGTGGCACAATGCTTTATTAGTTAGACCTCAAATTAATTGGCTTATATTTTCATAAAAATTATTCTGTAACACTTTTTCAGGCAATGTGACTTGTGACTTCATAGTGAAAGTTGCTCCTACTGACCAGGAGGCTGTTTTAGAATATGGAGCACCTCCTTTGTTCTACATTCATTACACATACTCACCAGACCAGGACAAGAGCATTTCAGAAAGAGGTGTGTGCATTTGCAAAAAAATTTTACCCATGCTATATGAAGAACTGCAAACTATGGTTTAAAAAACCATATCAGAATTCATTTTTTCTTTATTCAATGAAGCTAACTAGCCATCTCTTGGCAGTTGCAGTATTTTTCTTTCAGAAGATGGGTCTTGTGTGCCATTTACTTAAAGGATAAGGATAAAGCAGTTGACAGAGCTGCTGATATGCTGTAAAGCTTTTTGCTTTTGATAAAAGATTTTCTGTAACTTTTAAGGAAGTGTTTTTCTGCTACAGTTTTGCAGATTGTGGTTCAGTGGTTTAACAAAGGTCCTACTCGGTTGTCGGAAGCTATTTCATTTGGTTTCAACCCCAACCCCAGGCCGTCTTCTGTGTGGACAATGTCAAAACTGGGAGAACTAATAGACCCAATGGATGTCATGTTAAATGGAAGCCAGTATCTACATGGTAAGTGGGCATGCATGTGTCAGTAGATATGTACTTATATTCATGTGTTCACATCTGCATCATATAAATACTTTTGTTACCTTGTAGGTAATACTGTGTGGCATATCCATGGTAGTATGATGTGCTGTCAAGCCATTTGCTTGTTTATAGTACTTTTTTCCGTGGGTGACAATATAAAACAAGCTAACTCCAGGTTTCTGCAGCAAAAGAGAAATAAAGTATCTTTTTCTTCCTGTGCATTTGGTGTTTTTTTTTTAAATAAGCAGTTGATAAGAGTCAGTCACTGCATCACAGTCTGGTAGTGCAGATGTAGAAGGCAAGTATGAAGTGAATCACTAGCTAGATGCCTAGGTCTCGATCTTTTATTTTGGTGCACTCTGTATGTGTCATACCCACTCTGATGCAGAGCTGGGCATCAAGGATTTTCTCTAGTACTTTGATCCCCCTCCACCTTTTGTCTCTGCTTTTATCGTTCTCTTGTCAAATAAACAACTAACTGGTCAGTCTTTCGCAGTAATGGATGGAGAGATTTCTGGAGAATATATTGATCGCATAACAAGTTACCCCAGAATGTTGTGTGTTAAGTGGGGGATTTAGTCTCAGCTTTATAATCTTGCCACCTTCTATGTTGTTAACAGCATCTCTACCCAGACTTTGTAACTTAACAGATCATCACTTGATGTGGATCACATGCTGACTTTACCGAGTCTTGCCCAACATTTCTGTTTGGTGAATTGCGGCAAGATGAGGACTCAAGTCTTAAATTGATGACCAGGCTACTACTTTATCCCTATTATAAGCCAGATCAGTCTGTAAATACTGTCATGACTAAATCATGTTTTACTCATTTTCAGCAATTAACAAGGGAGTGTACTACTTAAATGAGAACCAGACAGGATTGCAGATTCTCAGTCCAGATGTGGCCCTCCTGACTCTAGGCACAGCCTCACGTCCACCATCTGTCTTCCCTGTGCCTCTGACAACCCCAACAGAGCCATTTGTTTCAGTAGCCTACAATATCTACAACAACATGTGGAACACCAATTATATATATTGGTATCCATTCTTTCAGGAAGATCAGAACTTTAAAGCTCGCTTCTATGTCAATTTTGTGTGAAGGTATCAAATTTCAGCACATATAAGTCCCACTTCCATTAAATAACAAAATATTTTATATTAATTAAAAATTTTGACTTTAAATGCCTGCCAGTGATATACTTTATCAATTCTGGTGTCATGCACTTAAGTGCCTGCTGTGACAATAGAGAGCTTTGTGAGGGTTACTCTGGGTGCACAGTTTCAAATGACTGTTACATATTTTTTATCTGCAGAATTGAAAGAAAGATAAGAGATAATGAGAAAGACAAAAAGCAATAAATACATTCAGTCCTAACCATAACAGCTTCTCTTGCCGTAATATAGCTTTGGTAAAAACTAGCCTTTCACAAATCTCACATGTACTAAATTCTTATTCTATAGGTAAGAAGACATCAATATATAAATATATCACGTCATGAGAAACTAGCATTTATCTAATCTGTATGATAGAGTTAAGCAAATCACTTAGCTAATTCATCCCGCATACTGAACTTGATCATAGAAACATTGCCCTTGTGTGTTTTTCATGTTTTTGATATGCCAAAAGAACTCTTAAAGTAGAACTAAGACTTCAGTAGAAAAGGGGAAATGTACAGGAACCAGTAACAAAATTACAATCAAAATGAAATGATGGTGATGAATACACATGTTCATTCAACAAGTGGACATAAAATGAACACGAGTAAAGAATAATGCTTAGCAAGTGATCTTTATGTTACAAGATGGTGGAGATGCTACACTTGATATCAAGGTACACGAAGTGGTGCACCAGAAGGTTTATTAAGAGATGAGTGGGTTTTCTTGGTCAATGCTCCTGTCTGAATATACAATATTTAAAAAAACGCTTCTTGTAATGACAGTAATATAATGTAGTCCTAATTTGTATTTGAACAACATGACTGTTAATTATAATCATACAATCCAGAATGTTTCAAGTGCCCTCTGGGATAAATAAAGGGTTCCACTGGTCAACAATGAAATTATTACTGACTTTAAAAGGTCCTAATCCGTAGTATCTTGGTGTGCTTAGTAGGAATATGACCCATCAAAATTTTGATTGGTTCTCCTTTCGAAGATATTTGATATAGTTCATTTTCTATGTTTCACCTTGTAAATTTATCCAATAGGACTACAACAACATCCTAAATAAGCCTAGAATGATGTAATACTGCATAATAACCTCATGCACATGTCACCCAGAGTTTATTGCATCCTTTTCTAAGAAAGTGTGTTAATACCGTGGACAATGTTTGCTATGTTTGTGGGGAAGGAACGTTTGCTAACCAGAAGAAAAGTATCATGCCTCAAGTGAAAAAGGTATATCATCTTTACTTCGGACGCAAGATTGGCAACCAAGACAAGATATGCTGTGCTACATGTGCAACACAGTTTTCACAGTTGTTAAGTGGCAAAAAAGACCATCAATATCATTTGCAGTCCCCATGGTGTGGAGATAGCCAAGCAACCACATAAGTGACTGTTACTGCAGCTTAGTTCCTCTTCTTTCCGGCAGTATAGTGTTTTTTTGGTGTTTTGTTAACAGTCAGTTAACCTGGGGTAAAGGTCTTCTAGAGCTTGGGTGGCCGCAATTGTCTTATTGGTTCATTGATGCACGATTGATTGTAGTTCATAGGTGCGTAGGAAGTTAGTGACCACCTGTCCATCACGTACTAGCTAGGTTGTGATTAGTCATAGCTAATAACGGAATGGCAAAGAGTGTGTGTACGTTATGTTAGCCAATCGTGAGAGTTGATCGCCGGAGATAACATTGTGACCAGCGAAGAATCGCACTGGAGTCAGGAAGAGGAAGGCTCTGGCAGAGATCAATCCAAGGCTGTTCAGATTCTCCCCTGTGAGTCTGTCTTGGAATCGGCTTCAGCACAACTCACTCAAGAGGGGCGTGAAGACCTTCTCTATCACCTAGTGCCCAACGCTTCATCATCCGCAGACAACAGAGGTTGCCTTATTAAGCGATATTAAGCTCTGACCGCTGTTACGCCGAAGAGGTCAGAAAAAGACATATGTGGCACACGGCAGTGCCAGAATCTTTCAGTGCTCGTGACAGGCAGCTACGATCGCCAACTGACTCTAACGGATTCCCAGACGGCAAGAATATCGGTGTGAAGTGCTAAGTGGCGAGTGTGTTGCAGACGAGTGTAGTGTGTTGTGTAGTAGTTAAGAAAGTTAGTGGCTCATGATACCTGGACTAGGTATAGGGAAGTTAACTGGACACCTAGACTAGAGAACAGTCATATTTAGAACTGAAGCATTGTACATTTTGTAAATTGATTTGTAAAACTTTCGATCATTAATAACTTTCTTTTACACTAAATTGGCGTGAGCTGTTGTGGACGTACGTTGGGGGCTTGAGTACTTTGAACCATTATTTTTAATTTAGTGTAAGTGTGTACGTACACGTAAATGTCTGCGATAGTTGGTAGAGGTATCGTGAGTGTGATTAGACCACGGATCGATGTGTATAGGTGGATTGCTGTCTGTCTGCCGAGATGATGATGATGATGATGTAGTTTTATAGCGCGCCAGTATCCGCATCACAAAGATGCGCTCAATGCGAAGTTCTCCGCTGTTAGTCTTGGCGAGCCTTAACAATGAATGTGACTAAATCGAAAACTTTGTACAAACCTGCCTCGTTTTAGTAGTTAACTGGAAAAAAATAATCTGCCAGCTGTCCAGTAATACAAGTTCGTGATTGACCATACAATGCAGCCGAAAAGAAAAAACGCAGTACTCTCGGTAGGTGTAAGACCGCAGGCACAGGCGAAACTGTCGGAAAAAAACCTGGCCTAGTGGTCTTGAGTTCGGCCTTTTAAACTGTCAGAGGCAGTTATTTACCTCACCAGTAGAGTGATCCTCACGCCAAGCACATGCTTGCTCACTGGCAGGGAGACAATTTTCTATTTTTAAAGAGCTAATGTAACCCTTTATCTCCTATGGGCGTGTCATCTGGTACAGTTAAAGAAAAATGAGAAAATAAAATGATGGAAAGCAATCTTCATATGCATGTACTTCGTTTAACTAACCACACAGTAACCCATGTATTCGAAAAAATTACCACTCTTCTAGGAAGTTTGTAAGGGAATGTGGAGGTGCTGTCACAAAGCCACCGATTCTGAAGCACCTTGCTGAGGTCTGGGCGCAGCCATGGACTGTACGTCAGCAAATCTCTCATAAGCTGCACGCAACCTGAACGTTCCAACAATCACAGCACAAAACAGTTATTGACACTACAGATAATTCTATTCCATTTTACAGATAGCCTCTGACATCAAATTACTTTCCTCGTTTGGTTTATACAAATCTCCTCTCTAAAAGTTGAGCAATAATTTAAAATAACACAGAAGTAGTGTTTTTTAATTATTGTGTTCAATGTTGGAATCAATGCATTTAAAATATTTCAAGCAAAAGAAAAAGACAAAACATTTAATTAAAGAAGACGAATCTGATGAACAGCTTAGCCAGAAACAAATTCAAATATCCTTTCACATCGAAGTTGATCAATTACTATACAACCCATTTGTTTTATTCAGCATACAGCCATCTACAAAAAATGCCATGTTCCTTTTCTCAAACTAAGATCAAGATTTTAACAAATTGTCGTAGCATAATATGATATGTGATAGGCTCACGATACTGCTGTCATATGGACTTACTAAATGAAAGTGAGGACCGGATGCAGAGTGCAGGCGCATTCTCTTTTTTAGCCATCTTATCTAGGTCTTCGCTGCTGAACGGCAGTACACCATGCAGCACAACGTATATCACGACACCCCTGTAATATCACCCAATGTCAACATGATATATATCACATCATTCTTTCATTCATCACATATCCAGTATCACTCATTGAGGGAATGTGCATATACGCAGCGTCTAACAAGGCAAAGTCCTTAATAGAAATATCAATTTTATTCGGCAGCCGATTTCTTCTCTGCAAACCTGCGCACTGACCACTTTTCAAGCTATTCTGAAAGTCTGTCTTAAAGTGTCACTTGCCAGCTTTCTTAGGCACTTGTTCTTCAGTGTCTGTGCCAGAAGATGGTTTAGATACAAGGTGAAGTCTGTTTGGCAGTGCTTCTCAGCGAGAGGGTCTTCAATCCCAAAAGCAACGCCATTTTCCGGCAAGTATAAAGAGATACGAATTCTAGTGTCTTCAAAGTCGAAAAAGTTGTGGAAGAGCGCTGGCAATTCCTTGGAAGCATTATTGATGCGATTCTGGACTCCTTTCAGCATCACTTTGCTTCCTAGAGGATTAGACACGGAAGAAGATAGACGAGAGGAAGTCAGCCAAAGAAAAAAAAAAGCTCCAGCCTTTACCAACCGATGCCTACGCCATATTCTGGGAATAAGATGGCATGAAAAGATCTCCAACAGCAGCCTGTGGAAAAGAACCAACGAGAATGCCACTATCCAAGACATCAAAAAGCGCAAATGGGGCTGGATAGGACACACCCTGCACAAACCAGCTGACACCATTGCCAAGAAGGCACTTGACTGGTACCCTCAGGGGAAGAGGAGAGTTGGGAGACCGAAGCAGACTTGGAAAAGAAAGGTAGAGAGCGAGGCAAAGGACATCGGAACCACCTGGGCCCAACTGAAGGGGGCTGCCCAAAACCGGGTCCGCTGGCGAGGTGTTGTTGCGGCACTATATTCCTCAAAGGAACAACAAGGAATAAACTGCCACTGGGGCTGAACGTAAGCCATGATGGTAGACACAGCCAGGGACCAGTGATCGTTACAAGCGTGAGTATGCTCTATATAATTACTCATTTATCACTGGTAGTAGTAGTATCCCGCCTGTTTAGACCTTATATATACGCATACCTAGAAATCTGCAATGATAATAAGCCTGTAAATAATAAATGGTGACATGCAGACCCTTCTCAAATCAGCATTCCAAAAAAAAAAAAAAAAATAAAAGACAAACATATTAAAATTCTGACTACACATGGCTATTGTACACTTGTTCTTTTAAAAGGTTAGTTTAGGTCTTGCTGTCACTCACAAGCTCCATATGTCTGCGGCGAAATCGTCCTGGACACAGCCCTGCAAAACTTCTGGTGCTTGGAAAGCTCTACCTACGGTAGAGACTGGAACTATATTGATAATACTTTGTAAGTGCTTAGCATGATGTTGAAATCCATAGTCACAAAGCTTGACCTGGAACTTTTCTGACATCAAGATATTGTGACAGCTCAGCCGACTGAAATACAAAGAGTGATAATTTCAAAAAACTCATTCTCGACATAGAAACTTGATGCAGAAATATATTCTTTATTGCACTCTACCAAAACAGAAGAGATTAAAAATCATAATCCAAGGGCCTGAAAATCATATTTCCGTATTGCGCCTTGCTTTCAGTTTCAAAGAAAAATAAGAAAAACAGCTGATCTGGTATTTGGAATAGGACATTTCCTAAACAAGTATACAGTATTGTAATTTATACTGATTTCCAGGGATAAATAATGTTTTCTCTGTTCATTAACTGTAGAACACTCTCCTCTTTTTAATCTGCTACCTACACTCCTAGAGAGGAATAAAGCCTCGAGGCTCAAAGGAATAGTTCCCGATATCTTATTGAAACGTCTATTTCCATTGTTCTATTCATTTTCTTCTGATATCAGCATAGTTGTATGTAAAGTATGTGTACTGTTGTGTCTGGCGTGGTCAAGAATGAAACAAAGAAACTATATCGTCAACATCGTTGGAACATGGATCAAGTTTGACTAACCCATGTGGTATGCCTGTCATCTTGAGATGGGTAAGACCGGAGCAGACCTGGGATATGATGAGTTTGCTGCTCGTCTCAGCCATGCCCTTTCCAAGATATTGTTTCTCGCTGAGTATTATTCCCAAACTGCCAAGCCGGCATGTCTGTGAAACTATGAATTCTGCACGTGCACTGCTGAAATAATGCGTGATGTCCAGCTGAAATTAAACAATTTCATATGTCACTGATTGTCATAAAACATTATAAATAAATTTTTGTAGAAGCGTCCTTTCTTCTAATTGTCACATCTATTTTAGTATTAGAAGGGTTACTTTTGTAGCTAATGAAATTCAAGTTTAAATGCACAAAGTCTGATACTAAATTAGCAAACCACTCAGAGATAAATTATACCCAGAACAGCGAATTATTTATTAATTTGGTCTTTTGCATCTGCGATTCTGATTAATGTGTCTAATACTAATTGTTACAAATGTATTTTGCCTTGCCAGCTTACACGTGGTCTTGAGACAGGAACACAAGAAGGATTGTAAAGGTGGAGTGGCAGAACTATTGGAACCGATAAAAAAAATATGGCAGTAAACCACATAAAGAATTAATTTCTTACGATGTTGGCGTGAGGCGGTAATTTCTGGCTTAGAGCTAACACAGTATGCAGCAGCTGCTGACTGAGGCTGTTCTCTGACTCCACCACTTTGATGGTTACCTGCAACATTCAGGGAGATGTATTTACTATATCTATGACTGAGGTATACTTCAGTTGCAGTATAGAGAACATGGGGAAATGCACTCTACAAATTCAATAGTTGTTGTTGTTGTTGTTGTTGTTGTTGTTGTTGTTGTTATTATTATTATTATTATTATTATTAAACTTTAAATGATAGAAGCTTGCGTAAATAAAATAATGAATCCTTTTATCTTCTTAGATTAAGAATGTAAAAACGCGTTTGAGAGCGAGCAGAGGATGTCGACCAACCTGAGAACTTGGAGGTGGAAGGTCATCGGTAGTGTTCCCTTCCCCTAACTGTACAGCTCGGTACACTCGCGACATGCCTGATTGACTCTCTGCTATGCAAGAAAGTAGGCGGTAACCCCATGTCCAGCACGTTGTATAATCCTCGCAGTTAATCTTGCAGCTCGGGGACGACAGTGAGGTCGGCGACTTCTTGTGCATCATCACCAGCTGTGAACTGCAGGCTGCCCCCGATGTGGATTTGCTGCTGGAGTCCTTGATCTTCTGAGTGTGGCAGGTCTACAGGAAACACAATGTCAGATAGTACATTTCAGAATATCTGTGCTATGAAAATGAGATTTGTTTAGTCGTACTTCTCTACAGCTGATGATATAAGGAATTCATAGAAAATTGTTCGGTTGCCTACACTGAAGCGCTTGATCATTTCTGCATAGATTCTATATACAAATTGTTAACCTAAAACAGTGTTTATCAAGCAGGGATTTGTCTTAGACAAGCACAAAAATGCCCCCACTCTGCCTACTAAAATTCCTTCAAGACAGATGCTTGATATGTTCTGCAAACACTTTCTGGGCTGGACCAGTCTCAACACCGTAGTTTTATACTTTCTTTGGAACATCTTTAAAGGAGTTTGTGCCTGTCGGCCAAGCAAAGAGAATGTAAAATCTCTGAAGAAATCCTGCTCTCCCCACCTGATTCCGAATCGTCTCCTTCATAAGTTCCTTGACGATGACTCTAGTCATCAATCGCGTTATCACTCCTGGTCGACTGCTGAACATCACCGTTGTTTGAGCTCGCTGTTATCACCTTGCTTCTAAAGAAGATTAGCATCGACCCTAATAGCCTCTTTCAACTTTTCTTTTTCTGAAAAAGTTTTGCTAGTCCCACTCCTGAACCAGTTCTTCAGCCATAATCAGTTCGAACCCTTTCAATCAGAGAATCACTCGACTGATATTGCTTTCCTGCGGTTGGTAAGTGATTTACTATCTGATTGCGATATGAATCTGTCGGCTGAGTTTGATACACTCGACCATGTATCCTTCTCCAGAATTTTCATCTTAATTTCGGTTTCTCTGGCACTGTTATCTACCTGATGTACCCAGTCTACGGTGGTTATAGGCCTCACATTTTTGCCTCCTGCTCCTCAAGGCTTTATTACTAGACTGACACTCTAGAAGTCTTTCGTTTACTGTGTATCTCCAGCCATTTGGTTGCACCTGAGCCTGCAGTATCACACGTATGCTGACGATGCACAATTTCTAGGGTCTGGCCACGTTTCCCTACGCCAAAAGGTCTGCACCACCACACAGTAGACTGTAGACTCTGTGACAGCCTATATTGCCACGTAGCCGTCCACGGATGCATGATCACAACCGCTCAAACACACAACCTCTCGCTCGGCCAGAGACGGTGCACAACGTTCCAGTCGAACTAAAGCTGAGCACAACCCACAAAACACCAACAAAAAAAAATGAACGGTACAAAACAACAAATTTATTGCACACACGACATAATGCTAATAAAATATCTCATACACACCCCCACTTAAAGGAGAGAAGAAAAAACCTGCATTGTGCACAGGCGAGACACAGATAAAATGAAAAAAAAACAACAGAAAAATAAAACAAAAGGGGAGGGGACACAACACTCGTCCGCACTGCAGGGTAGCTCGGGGGCCGAAGTTTCATCGCGCCTCGAGGGCACTTAGGGATCGTCTGAGGTCTGCCCAGCTTTTATTTGCAGCAAAGGTCAAGTCGTGTGTCAAGTATCGGCTGCTCTAGCGGGTGATTCCACCCGTAAGTGTAGAGGCGGCCCTCCCCGCCTCTAGGCTAGTCTAGCTCTTCTAACTCTAGCTCTTTTAATTAACTTTAGTCTTCTGCAGAAAAGGATATCACGGAAGATGGATTTTAAGTCATCCTTTCGGTACCTTACGAAGTAATGACGTAGACAAGCACACAAACGAAACACTCATCCACTGTCTTGGTCTTCTCGCTAACTGTTGGTGTAGTACGTGCTCGTCCATTATTCCTATTAAGTTTTCTTGCTAGCGTCATTGATGGTGGTAGGTTCAGTACACAATAGATTGTGGGAAACAGTCCTACAAATCAGTAGTTTACTTTCTGCGGCATTCATATAACTGATAGCTCAAAGCGGTTCCTGCACAATACATATTCACCTGTGTGAAGTTTGCTGGTATCCTTGTTTAGTATGTCATTTATCTTTGTGTTCTGCACCCAAACTTTGCAAATGGCAGAACAAAATGAAGCACGAAAAAAGGCCTTGCATGTGATCCATGCAATTTATCAAATAATGTGATTTCGACGATGGTTTCATTACATCAAAATATTTTATTCAATTCAAATTCTGCAACAAGTTTGTTGCTTTGGTGGCTGCAACGTCATGAGCCTTTCAACCAGGCCTAATTTTAAACCGATGTAAAGAAAAATATCCCTATCATTCTGTTCATTAAAATGTCATATTAGCCATTTCACTAAAAATATTCCTATCAGCTAATTCAATAAAGGAAGTTTAATAACAGTACACAACTGCACGCTCTACTTCAGCTGCTCAGATCCACGCGCTCCATTCTTGTTCAGGTGTACTATCTGAGTGACGTATTTTACTGGTGTAGATATGTTTGTGTGTGCAACAATGTAATGCACAATAATGTTTATTCCCATACCTTTCGTGGTCTTACTGAAAGTTATATATTGACTTCCCATAACATTATTAACACGCATTCGAACAATTTATGGTGCTAGAAGCTTCTGATAACTCAAATTTGCCATTTTGTCGTGCTGCAACTTTCTTCACCACTTTTAAGCTGATCTTTTGTGCCATCAATCTTCTTTGGTTGCCATCTTGTATAATTCCGGATGAACAATCTTATTATATTTACAGTTTTTGGTGACTGGTCGTTGCAAATTGGGAAGACAAACATTGTAGTGATTCCAGACGACGTGCTACTACGTCCTTCCTCTCTCCCTCTCTCTATCTTTCGGTTTCTCGTATGAGATCTCAAACTGCGATATTATCCATGTCTGCTCTGCGTAGTAGAAGTACGTCGCACTTTTGAATTGTGCAGAAGATTTTTGTTTTTGTTTTTGTTTGTTTGTTTGTTTGTTGTTGTTGTTTTTGTTTGTTTGTTTGTTGTTGTTTTTTTGGTACTTGGAGCCACCGACAACATCTTGGAGCAGAGGAAATAAACATAAAACATACACCAATCAAACATTGCCCACGCCATTACCGTAAATGAAAAGAATGTGCCTGCCAAATTTGGTGAGGATCAGCAAGAAATGCTTTCTACTAATCTTTGTTTGATGGAGAGTGAGGTATCAAGAGACTGCACTCTTCTCGGGGGTCAGCTGTTTAAGGGCGATGCCCATCTCCTCCCTGTCTCTCGCTGTCTCACTTTCCCTAATTCTTTCTATCGAGTTATTTATCCATTCCTGACAGCTGGATTATTGTCCCCTTGCTGTCGAGCACTCTAGGTCGTTGATGGGTACCCTTGCGTCTTTTTGACGTCACTTAAAGGGATTACATGTGCTTCCTGCGTCAAATGGGTTTTCTGTTGTTGCGTCGTCGCCATGGCTACACTTGGAGACAAGCTATGTTGGAAACTGTATATTCCAACTTTCCTGGCATGATGACTGCGTTCGCTGCTTTGCCGCTTGCATAAGAAAAATGAGCGATGTCCCCTTCGCCTAACTGCTGAATGGGTGCTGCACTCTGTCGCATTTCTTGTTTTATTTTATGCCTTCTTCGCGTTGAACTTGGTGGTCCCGTCGTGCATTTGGATTGTGGTGCCCCTCCGATTCGTATCGATGGCTTCGATTCCATTTCGACGTGGAGACATCGATCGACACAGTTCATTAGACTATGACTTTTGTTCCATTTGACCTCTGTTGTTGACTTTTTCGTGTGCTGGTGCTTCGTTACAGTGCGTTTTAGATGTGATGCTCGGAGCTACGTCTGCTGTAGATGTATCTTACTGATTGTCTGCTTGGTGAAGTGCGGAGTGTGGTTTATACTGTATGTACTCGCTACACTCTGGCCTGTATTACACAGTGTTTTACAGCATACGTCCCTTATGTCGTCAAGTTATTTTGACTTGACACCACCTACCGTGAAGCGCCTTGAGCTTGCCAACAGGCAGGCATAGGGCGATATATATTAGACAACGTTACTGGAACTGTGGTGTAGATAGGAGCATTTTCAATCTCGCTTACAATTCTTCAGTTGGATTGAGCAAGCTGGGAGCATATACAGACTACAGATTTTTCATCCTATCATATGGAATTTTATAGATATTAAGTTTGTATGTTCTGTTGATGCATCTGTGTCTGTATTGTTATCATTACTTTTTCTGTGTCTATATTTTTTCGTCAAGCTTTTGAGCTAACTTTTAATGATGGGATAAAGCGCTCTATAAATTAACTTATTTTTCTTTTAATGGATGCCTACCAACGTTGTCCATGGGCGCAAATCGAAATTATTCCTTATACATGGGTGGGAGCTCAGTGTTTCTTAGGACTGTTTGTGTCATTTGCGCTGTTCATCCTTATCTCCTTTATATATTCTAGTTTTGTTTGTGGAGAATACATTCGGTATGTTCAGAAAGAAATCATTTCCCTCAGCTCTTAGACCACACAGCAAGTACTGATGGGTGAGAAAGACGTTTTATTGCCAGGCTAGTCGGCAGTGCCTGTGATCTGTACCCTGCCTATTGTCCGGGAAGTAATTGGAGACGACTGGACACAAGTAATCAGCACCGCGTGCACTCCTACCTTCCTTCGCACGGGCGAAACCATTCTCTTCTGTCGGCCAGAAGAAGTTCTGCCTGCTCACACTTAGAAATGGAGCTACTTACTTGTTTTCATGGCGGCTGTGCCGGCCCCACCATCCACAGCGTCTTGCTTGCGTCACCTATGACACTGTTTTTTTTTTTTGACGTAGACGTTTCGAACTTTTTCAGCTGCTGGTATTACTGCGCCATCTAAGGAGCTCTATCTTTGCAAGTAAAGCTAGTCCCGTAAGCCTTCTTTGAGGATTGAGCTGTTACATATGTAGACCTTTTGGAAATAGGTTCGAAAATGGAGTATCATTAATTTGATCTTCCGGTTCTTGTAGGACCCTTGCTCTCAGCACACATGAACAGCCTGTCCCGAATACATGTATTTCATTCAGAGAGGAAGAGCCATCTAGAGGAAGGCGCGAGCGTCAGCCCGTGTACATATATTAATATAAATATAAAATAAAACGTGTAAAAGCAAGAGCAGTAGATCTCAAGAGTGTAATAGCATGAACATTGCGCACATATGAAAAGCAAGCAGTTAATCAATAATGAAGCATGCAATAATATATGCGTCTGGTAATGCTGTTTAATAATAATACATGTGGCGTTTATAAAACGCATAATCAATCTCATATAGCTATAATAAAATGTACTCAGATCTAATAATAACAACAAACCTGCAACAAAAACCAAGTTAACATGTAATACATTGTCAGGGACGTGTGTGATTTCCCTTGGTCACGTGGTTGGCGAGTGTGCCGGAGAGTGTGACCGTGCCCGCCTAAAATGAAATCCCCGTGCAACCGCAAAAAGTAGTGAGAAGAGCCATAGTATTCCCAATGAAACCGCCGAGACGGATGGTCTTGCTGTACGTGTGGTTACAGGGACCGGGAAAAAGTGATCTAAGTTAATCCTTGCCTAGCCAAGGTAATAGATTAAACATTTGTTGAAGTTCTAATAATAAAGTATTTCTAAATTGTTTATAAAAATGACATAATTTTCTAAAAGTAAATATATTTTTCATTTGACGTTATGGCACAATATATAAGAGTATAAGTTATAAATTCAGTAGACTAATTAGTCACCGAGTTACAGGAACTTCTGAGGGAACTTGTGAGGCACCCACTGGGAGTGAGGATTCCCAACGAAACCGCCGAGACGGAAGGTCTTGCTTACGTGTGTGGTTACAGAGACCTGGAATATATGGACTAAGTTGCTGCCTAGCCAAGGAACTTCGGAAGGACCCACTAAGGTGAACGACGTCAAGGCCCGAGAGATCCTGGGCCAGGGGAGGAAGAGCCCTCTAGTTGTGTCTTGTGTCGGGCGTCCAGGGCGGAGTTCAGTCCGTCGACGTCCTGAAGTGTTGTTCCGCGACCCCAGCGTTCGGAATAGCAGTTTGGAGTGTGTATTATGGTGTAGCATTGTGTGTGCCAGCTACGGAGATCCTGGTGGAATATGTGCCTTAGTGTGTTTCGGGAGTGTGTAAGTGAACCTGTACGCTCGTCGTGGACTGAATGGGAGCGTTCCTGAAGCAGAGATACGTCTGACCTTTTTATGTCCGTTGAAGTGTCGCTGGCGAACAGTAACAGTGTTTTCATATTTTCTATAAATTATCATGGAGACCATTTGTATTCTGGACCGAGTTCCAGAGCGGCTCTCCGTTTCATGGTACAGGACTGACCAGTTAGAAATGTACTTTGGATGGTTTTGACGAGTAAGAGGCAGTGGTGATTCTCATGTATATTTGAGACAGTGGAGAAAAGCTTGAGTATTTGGATTCTACGTGGTATTCTTTATTTTTGCTTTCTGTGTGTGTACGACCTGTTGCCAACTATCTACCAAGAGAGAGGAGAAGTAATGTCGGGCTATTTTAGTAAAGATTAGACGAGAAGCCCATGGACAGATCGTTGTTTTGTGTTGCTTGAATGCGCGTGAACACCGTGTGTGAAGCTGTGACGTCAGTGTGTGACGTGGTCGTGACATACATTCATTGTAAATAATACAAGCGCAAGATTTGTATAGCGCATATTCACACTCGTAAGGAGCATGCGTTCCTTATGGACATACCAAAATGATACTTATTCTGTTGTAACAGATAGTATTTTTATTGTTTATTCTGTAAAATAAGGCCACACCTGTTGAAACTGGCAATTTAAAATTGGACAAGCACTTACAGTTGAAAAATAAACAGGCATTCCTTCTTCACACGACAAAGTATTTTTTTTATTTGAGGTGAGCGATGCTCAACATGGCGGTGCACAGAACAAACCAACGAGCTACGGCTAGAGCAATATTAACGGCGCGAATCTGTGCGTGTGTTTAGAATACAAGGTGACACAAAGGAAGAATTTCCTGCTGACTGAAGAAATAGTATTGTATATGATTCAGCATCTACTTGGTCTGGCAAATCGACAGTGCCAAAATCTTGACCCTTCATTGAATAGGGAGAATAAGGGAAAATAATCCTGGACCAGTGACTAAAATTTGTATCGCGCAAGGACAGAGACAATGTTATAAAAGCGCGAAGTCGACTTAAAGGTCCAAAAACTTTTATTGCAAAAGATCTCAATAACTTAAATTTCATACAGATGAAATCGTCTCAGACAGCATGAGGGAGCGCTAGATGCTTGGTCCGCGGAAGGAGGACGGCTGTTTGTGAAACTGGACTTGCCAATAATGGAAGTGAGAAACGGCGACACAAACCCTATCGAAAAGAAACTTCTAGGGATATCAAAGATCGCCAACAGCAGCGGCAGAGCTGGGACCAAAATAGACACCATCATCACCGTCAAGGACAGACTTGGGCAAGGGGCGGCCCGCCTCCTGTATGTGACCGGCCCGCCCGCTGGCCCGCCCGCCAGTATATATACTATATATACAGTATTGTGTAAAACCATAGACGTTATACCCTATGGTATTTTCAATCTCTTTAACGACTGATTCAAATATTAACCAATCAAAAGATCACAAATCTCCTGTGGAATGTGGCGTCCCTCGTTCTCAAACACTGGTTTCCTCCCAAGACGAAAATCAAGAATGAAATCCATCGAAGAAAGATTAAGAGACGCCCCTACGTAGGGATAAATACTACTTCTTCCCTTTTTTTCGTTTTTTTTTTAATTTTTATTACAAACATGCCGACTTCCCGAACTGTGGACAGAAGTTGCGAGCCGGATATTGCCCGCCGCCCGTAGGTTGGGCACCCACCCGAAGTCAGACACATTGACATGAAAACTACAAGCAGAACATTGGATAGTTCATTCGTGCAAAACGCTACATAAATGTTAAAGAAAAAAACAAACAAAAAAACAAAACAAAACAACAACAACATCAAAAATCGCCAATGCGAGTTCATGGACAGGAATGAACTGCTTGAGGCACCAGTTGAAAACGGCTGTATTGTCATCCCCAGCGGTGTAACCCTGGCGTGGGGTCCACAGGACAGTTTATTTGTGCATCGTGTGAGTAGGAACTGATATTTCATGGATATATTTACTTCAACTTCTTCCAAAAACCTGTATGTATTGGTAAGTAAAATTTAGAATACTTTCGAGCTAAATTAAGAAGAAGAAGAAAAAGATCTAGGAAGAAGAGGACAGGAAATAAAATTAACAATTTAATATAGAATACTATCTTTTATATTTTTTTAAAAATCTATTTATCTATGACACACCAAATAAAGGAATGAAAGCCGAAAAAAGCAGGGGGGAAGGGAGACTTAAAGAAGGGGAGTGAAGAAGTTAGATTGAACAATGAGTCACGGAAGGGTTACCTAACCCACTTTTATCTTTAATGTATTGCATAATGAGAAAGGATATGAGAAAATATGAAACTTTTTATCCACTCCTTCCTACCTATTTTATATAGTTTTTCCCCTCTCTTTTTAAGGGCGAAGGGCAAGCAGTGAAACAATATTTCATATGATGAAAGAGTGATGTGAAATTTGTTCTTGGCATTATGTATCCACCCACCACTTTTTGATGTCTGAATTAATTATTATCATTATTGTACCTTTTGGCATATCGATCTCTTCTGCACACTTTTGGTAGCATTCCAACTCACCCTCCCCCCATCATATGAACAGAGTTTATCTCAAATTCTCTCTTCTAAAAGGTAATTCTCAGTATACATTTGAATTCTAAACTAATTCTACATTTACCATTCTTGTCCTAAATTCTATCTTTTCACAACTCCTCTGTACACACATGCTCCAACACACAGAAGTGCTGCGAAACTTGCACTAACATCCCATTCTGTAATAAAATGCATCATCAACACCGACACATTGATGAATACTGCTTATGGCAAAATGTGGTGGCCTTAAAATGCTGCTGGGCCAATTTTCTTTTACTGGTATTTATTCAGCATTTTGTAACTTTTCCATATTTTGGGAGGAGGAAAAACCCTAGTTACACCCCTTTAAGTAGGCTTCCCTTATTTAAAATATTTGTCAAAAAGCTCAGATTACTACCCTGGTGGATAACCTAATTACTAAGGATTAATGGACAAGATAACTATATGTTCTGTGAACTGTCAAGCCTTCAGCGACCCACGTTTATTTTACTGTGTTGTGTTACACTTTCTATTTTTCATGTTCATGCACACATGCATGCAAGATAAGGAAAGAGAAAAGAGCATGTTAACGATGAAAGGTGGAAATATTGATGTTAATTAGTGACCATACATAAGTCCCATGCACCTATGTTGTCGTCAGTGGCTACTGGGTCCTTGTCTGCTATGCCAACCTTTCCAATAAAGCTGTCTTTGCAGTTGAAGAGAGTTTCAAACATTTTATTTACAGCTATATACAAAGGCCTTTACTTACAGACAGCAGGCAATCGGCAACATATGCTGGAACTTGATTACCAGCAACATATGCTAAAACTGACCTAGCCCCAAATCCAGCAACACACACCAAGGTCAACGCAAAATCAAATACCCCTTAAAATGCCGCTTGCAACCAGGTGGCACATCTCAAAATATGGCTCCACCATTTAATTTATAACAAGATATATATATAATCTTTTGCTATTATTACAGTAAAACCTAATGATTCATTAGTGCCTTTCCAAAGATTTTATCATAGCACTTTACTTAAATCATACATATACTAAATCATCAAAAACTATATACCCATATTCGCATATATAACAGGCACGCTCACTTCTACAACATACACTCATACACAAAGTAAATTAAAGACAATGGTTATACACGCTCATGGTCAGGACAGGATCACAATGAAGTCGTTCTGAAAAGATGCATCTTAAGTTTAGACTTAAAGGTGGTAAGAGGTGGTAAGTGATGAAGGGTGACAGGTAATCTGTTTTAAGTTGATAGGGCTCGCTAGGAGAAAAGACCTCTGTTCATATGTCTTTGTTTTAGCTAGTGGGACTTGAAGAAACTTGGTGTCAGAAGATGAGCAAAGAAGTCGTGCAGGCATATAGATGGGAGTGAGTCCTGAGAGGTACTAATGACTAGTGCCAGAAATGGCAGAGTAAGTCAAAGTGGAAAGTTTTTATGCTATATGGTCTACGACTGTCAGCCAGTGAAGAAAGCGCATGATTTGTGAGATATGTTCATATCTAGATGGTCTGCAGATGAGGTGAGCAGAATTAGTCTGGATTCTTTGAAGTCTGTCAAGAAGATACTTGGGAATACATGCAATGAAGACCTATAGTTATTAAAACCTAAACTGCCTGAAGACAACAAATTATAAATCAAGTTAACTTCGTGTTCTTGTAAAGTACATGTTACAGGTGCTTTGCTTTTTTTTTCCATAAATAAAAACCAAGTTCAACATGACACTGCTTTCTAATTAGTTATGTACAAATTATGTAAGATGGTGGTATAGATTCCCTAGGTTGTCTTCTTGCAACGACATTACATAACCACTTGGTGTCCTTGAATGTGTGAATAATCGTCTGCAAAACATCAGTCCCATTTCTCATCTTCTATGGACCATTGCAATTGCTTTTTTTGAGAAGTAATGTCAGTGTCACTTTCAACATCATACTCATCACTGGAATGAGAGGAAGTATCACAACTGTTGACAGGGATAAGAACATACTGTCTGCTGTCTGACAGGGTGTACAACTTTTCCACGCAGGTCCTGTGAAGCATTCCAAAGTTGAAAATACTCCTATTAGTGAATACAATTTAAAAAAAGACTTAAATTATTTCAAAATGTATTATCTTCATTCTACCAATGTATCTTTCTGAAACTGACCATATAAAAAGATAAATACCCAGTGATAACAAACATATACTGCTTAATGGAAAACATTGGAAAGGCTAATTGCACAATCACTTTATGCCAAAAAACACAAGACAATAATATTGAATCGAAACATTATCAGCCAATTTCATTGAAACAAATCATTTTAACAACAAGAACTTGAGGATGATTCGACATAACCCATTTTAAAAATTCAGAAAAGTGATAGAGAAAGAGTCAATATCTTGTGTATCCACCATTGACCTGAATGCAGGCAAGGCACCATTGTCTCATGGACTGAACCATTTGAGAAATTTCCTGCCAACTCCTGCTGAAGAAACTAGTACACCTGATTGATGTGGGGGGTTGGGGGTGTAATTGGCTCTAAATTGATGGCCCAGGACATCTCACAGATGTTCAATGGGATTCACATCTGGGTAACAGGCCAGCCAGTCCATGCAGTTGACTAGGTGCTGCTGCAGGAAGTCATTGACAAACATGACCCTGTGCATATGAAGCCTATCTTTAGCAGGCCACTTTTTATGTGTCCATTAAGTGACATTTCAAATGGTGGTAGGTTCCAGAGGAACAAAGAAGCAAGTCTAATTATATAAGGCTATAGAGTACTTGAATTCCAGGACCTAAGTTTTTAGTAGGGAAAGAATTTAGCAAACAAATGTAATCTAGCAAGTGTAAGTGAGAAGAGGAAAAAAACCAGTCAATTAGTTCCAAGTTTGTCCACAGAGATGGCAGGTCACAATTGAATAAGGCAAATAAGAGATCACTGTAACTGATAGACACAGAGATGAGTACTGCTCTGGAGACCAGAGAAGGTCTCCAAACAGCAGTTAACATGATAATATAAATTTTATCTTCAATTGGTGGAGATCAGGCCGCCCCGCTGGATAGGCAACTACAGTTGAAGAAGTTTGGAAGTCTGTTGTCTCCTGCAGGTAACAGGGTCTGGTGATTCCCTGAAAGCTGGGGGATCATTTGGAGGTGTGACCAGCGGAGTACCGACGGCATCATCCGACCAGTGGTTGGTTGGCTGATACTGCTTTGCCATTTCCTCTGAGTTCAGTGGTCGTCTATTATTTGGAGGGCTAGAGCTAGCCTGCCCTGTCCTCGTTTTGTTAGTTGATTGAGCCGGTTTTGAGTGAGGGACATATGGTAGTCTGAGGGAGGAGGGGGGTCATAGAGAGTTTGGTTATGACGAAGGGGCCAGGAATGGGGTTGGACGCTGTGGTTCCTGAGGAAAGGGCTCTGTGTTCTTGCTGCCGGGAGGGTGGAATCCTTGGGTAGTGGTGTCATTTTTTGTCTGGCCATGGGTGCACAAAAGTGATGAATGGTCAATATTGCCAGCATGATCACTGGCCTTTCACAAAGACCACTAAGTGACCTCTACACCATGGCTGTGAGGTAAAAGCTCTCAGTATTATTATAGACCCCTTTCACCTCTGCTTCACCATTTTTAAATGTTACAAAGACCATCATGGACAGCTTCAGTGACTCGGTTGCTACTGTGGAGCAAACCAGTGACTTGTTTTGTGGCATGCCCCTCTCTAACTTTCAACCAGTGACAGAGGATGAACTATTGAAATTAGTTCGGCGTTGTCGCCCAACCACGTCTGTGGATGATCCTATCCCCACTAGTGTTCTTCTCCAGCACCTTGACATTCTACTTCCTGTACTAGTTCGACTAGTCAATGCTAGCCTTTTCTCTGCCTCTGTACCCAGACAATTTAAAACAGCTGTGATCAAGCCTATCTTAAAGAAGCACAACTTGGACCCTAGCTTGTGTAAAAACTATAGACCTGTGTCGAATTTGCCTTTTGTTTCGAAACTTGTGGAGCGTGTCGTTGCTCAGCAGTTGACATTCCACCTGGACCGCTACAGCTTATTGGATAAATTCCAGTCGGCGTATAGACCCAAGCACAGCTGTGAGACAGCCCTTCTGCGTCTTATGAACGATCTTCTGTGCAGTGCGGATGCAGGGAAAGTGACTCTTGTGGTCCTCCTTGATCTGAGTGCGGCCTTCGATGTCATTGATCACTCCACTCTACTAACTCGTCTCCAGATGGAGGTGGGCATTGGTGGTTCCGCCTTGCAGTGGTTCCATTCCTACCTCAGTGATCGCACACAAAGGGTGATGGTCAATCAAGCTTCTTCGGTGACAGTTCCACTGCTGTGCGGTGTCCCGCAGGGCTCTGTTTTGGGCCCGGTTCTATTTTCTATTTACACATCTCAGCTTGGTCCTCTCATTGAGAAGCATAATGTGAACCGTAAGATGTTTGCAGATGACACTGAACTCTATTTTTCATTTAGTACTGACAGTGAGGCGGTGCGTGAGGCAGTTTGTGCTGTAGAAGATTGTTGCTTAGAGGTCAAGTCATGGATGCTGAGGAATAAACTCAAGCTTAATGATGAGAAGACAGAGGCGATGCTATGTGGTTCCAAGCTTAGCCTTAGTAAAGTCTCTCTAGACTCCATCCAAGTGGGTCAAGCTAGAATTCCTCTCTCCAGCTCCGTACGGAACCTTGGACTCTATGTTGACAATCTTCTTACTATGTCTGATCATGTCAGTTCTGTAGTCAAGGCATGTTATTTCCATATCCGCACACTTGGACGACTCCGACCCAGTCTTAATAAGAAGACTGCAAATGCAGTTGCTGTGTCCCTCATCGGTTCTACATTAGACTATGCCAACAGCTGCCTCTGGGGGATTTCAAAGAGCGAGTTGTCGAGGCTACAGCGAGTGCAAAATACGGCTGCGAGGATAGTTGCAGGAAAGAAAACAACTGACCATATTACTCCTGTACTTCGTGACCTACATTGGCTTCCTGTGGAGAAGCGAATTGAGCATAAATTGTTAACCTTAACTTATGGCTGTCTTCACGACCTTGCGCCTGCCTATCTGCAAGAACTCATTCGCTGTTACCAACCCAGCGGAACCTTCGTTCAGCAGCACACTTCAGACTTGAACGACCGAGTGTTCAGTCAGGGAATGCTAATAAGAAGACTGCGGGTTTCAGATCCTTCTCCAATGTAGCCCCGCTTTTGTGGAACTCGCTTCCCCTCTCGACCAAGGAGTCTGATAGTATTGGATCTTTCAAGAAAAATCTGAAGACTCACTTGTTTAAACTTTTTTGAAGTTTTCATTTGACCTGCAGTTTGGTGGCTGCTGGGATCACCGCGCATTGAGCGCATCTTTGTGATGCGGATACTAGCGCGCTATAAAACTACATCATCATCATCATCATCATCATAGATGAAAACAACTGGTCGCCAAGAAGAGTGCTTTGGCGAAGTTCTTTTATACTAGCTGCAATATCACTCCTGAATATTACTAACAAATGTACCTAGTGTGTGTGTGTGTGTGCGAATGTGCGCACACCTCTGACAATTATTGCTAGTGAGGGGGTTAAGACTGTAGTAATTGTATGGGTGTGTTTGATGTGACAGCATGTTTTTTAGTTCATTGCTCAGTTCATTTAGTTCATGAGATCCTAACAAAGAAAAATTTCTATCTCTGCTGCACAGAAATAGATAAAGATGTATTGTAATTTATGATGTTGCATTGTAAGTTAGGTAAAGATATCTAAACAACTGAAAGATTGCAATCCTCTTACATGATATCCTGTGCTTGCCACTCTTTATGCTGCCTGCTCAACTGTCCGATTATCTTCTCTATGGAGATGCAAACAGTTTCCTCCTGGTCTTCCTTTCCCAGCTCCTGCTGCTCTATCATCAATAAGCTATTGACAACATAGGTCACTTCCTGTATTAACTTCTCCTGATAACTTCTTGTGTCCACATGATATACATGTTCTAGTATCTGAAAATATGAACAATACAAAATAGCAAAAAAAGCATGTCTCATGAAATATGTTTCCCATGTTGTTTAGTCCTTTCTTACTCCTGCTTTGGTCCAAATAATTGCTCATTATAATAAGATTATTTCATTAGCATAAAAGGTTTTTGAATAATAGATTAATGCTATTCTCTCTCATGAAAGTATATTATGCACATTCTCTGGATACCTGTATGCTATATGTAGATATATTGGAAAACAATCTCACAAACATCTTTATAATAATGATGAGTGATTTATACAACACATGATTATGCTCATGAAGGAGCATGCTCTCAGCGCTTGAGACAAGAAATAGATATGGACAACATATGAAGGACAACAGGATCAACGACTGCACACACAAGTAATAAATGACAAACATAGAAAATGCAGAGTAATCAGGTAACAAACAGTAAGGACTGAACGTTTCATGAATCAGCAGAAGAGGAATAGTTGGCCAACAAGTCAATAGACGGAAAAGATAAAAGAAAGGGTTAAAAGGTGGACTTGATGCATGTGGATTGTTGTTAGGAATAATGTTCATGGAACAGATGTGTTTTTAGTGCACATTTAAAGGGTTCAGTGGTGGGTAGGTTGTGGATAAGGAAGAAGAGAGTTTCATTGTTTTGCAGCACAGTAACTAAAAATCCTGTGATCCTATTATAATAATAATGATGATGAATTATAAGGTGCCTTTCCAAAGATTTTATCATAGCGCTTTACTTAAATCATGGACTAAACATCAACAACTATGGGTCCATATTTGCATATATAACAGGCATGCTCACTTCTACAACATAGACCCACTCATACAAAAAGTATATTACAGACAATGGTTATACACGCTCATGGTCAGGACAGGATCACAATAAAGTCATCGTTCTGAAAAGATGCACCTTAAGTTTAGACTTAAAGGTGGTAAGAGAATCAAAGTGATGAAGGGCTGACAGGTAATCCGTTTTAAGTTGATGGGGCTCACTACGAGAAAAAAGACCTCTGTCCATACGTCTTTGTCTTAGCTAGTGGGACTTGAAGAAATTTGGTGTCAGAAGATGAGCGAAGAAGTCGTGCAGGCATATAGATGGGAGTGAGTCCCGAGAGGTACTGATGACTAGTGCCTGAAATGGCAGAGTAAGTCAAATTGGAAAGTTTTTATGCTATACAGTCTACGACTGGCAGCCAGTGAAGAAAGCGCATGATATATGAGATATGTACATATCTAGATGGTCTGCAGATGAGGCAAGCAGCATTATTCTGGATTCTTTGAAGTCTATCAAGAAGATACTTGGGAATTCCAGCTAAAAGAGAATTACAATAGTCCAGACAGCTCAAAGGAACAGATTCAAGTTTTAGTTGCACTACTGATCCTGCGAAGTTCAAGATAAGCATTTCTGTAGACATGAGTAATATGCTGATGAAATGTTAAATCCTCAGTCTGCGTCTATAAACAACTCATCTATTCCCTTCTTCACTTATCTCGGCAGTTTGGGTGTCATTCTCGATCAGAGGGAGAGAAGGATGACAGAAATTTCTTTGGACAAAGAAGTAACAGTTTAGTCTTATCATCATTCAGTTGCAGTCTGTTTTGTGGTTGTTTTGGGATAGGGATAACTGTCATAACTGTTTCAACAAACACAAAATTCATGTGAATCATTCATATCGCCATGACCACAGTCACCAACAGCAGAAGTCATCGGTTTCATGATTTCATTTTACAAACTTTTTAAACATAAATCACAAGATATTAAAGTTTTTCCTTTTGGGACAGAACACATGCTTATGCAAGGGTGACAGTATCAAAGCTAGGTAAGATGCAACATTATTAAAGTTAAGATCATAACTAACCTGAGAATACACAAATTCTGCCACACAATCATTAGGGTAGTCTGATTCATTTGTGAGGACAGCCACCTGAGAACAGTAACCCAAATCCTCTTTACCTTCTGGAGGTTTTCCTACACCTGTGAATGTGACCTTATATTTGTAGTCTTCGCAAATTTGTTTACACCTGTTGGAGTATAAAGGTATATAAGGCAATAGTTAAGCTTTTATAAACTTTATAACTTTCTTATATTTGTAGACTGAGGCTTTAGGCAGTCTAGCATGTAGACAAAACATTGTCAATATTACCCAGTGCTTAACAAGATGCAGAGATCAAACTTAAAAAAAAAACCCAAATTTTTAGTACACCAATGCACTCACAATAAAAACATGAAAATGTATAAGTTCTTGATTGTTTTGTATACATGGAGGAAGTAATAGGATTAAAACTTTTTTTTGTAAACTATCAAGAAACTCACCAGCAATGAAACTCCTCTTGTGTCCATTCAAATTTATGATCCCAGTGGCGAAAACCAGTAAAATCAGGAAAAAGAATGTTAAAATCAGCATTTGGTGTTGTTATCACAACAAGAGATGGCCTCAGATTCCCAAACACTGCTTGGATCACATGAGCCAGAACATTTGGTTCCAAGTGTTCTATGCTGCAAAATATTTTTTTTCATTCATAGGCAGTAATAATGCAACGTAAAAATGTAAATATGCTGGGTGGGTCATGGTAGTGGCATGACCCTAGGTAGTGTGCCTGACTTTCCACAAACCATGTATTTTTGACAGTGTCTGGCTGGGAGTGGACAAATTCAAGGAAAATGGATGGACACCTAACTCTCATGTGGAAATACATTACTTGCGACATCCATTGCTGAGCTGAACTTGCCTTTTCCATTTTTCCTTGTGAATGTCACATGGGAAACTCTGCAAAGCAGTTAGAAACAGAGATTGTTGGTGCTTGTGTGGTAGTACTAGATGTTATCTGCTGAGTAGTGGGTTTTTCTGGTGATTTTGGTTTTGTTTTTGGGTTCTTGTGTCAGTGGTGTGGTATTCTTGTTCCTTGGTGATTTTGTGTTGTGTGATTGCTGGCGTGCAGTGTTTCTGACTGGTGAAGGGGGATGCTTGGACTGTGATGCTTGTGTCGCTTGAGATGTTTATGTGGTTTGAGATTTTTGTGATGACTGGGTGCCACCACAACTTGTAGTAGGAGGAGGCATAGCTTGACATACTGGGACAGGGCCCTCAGAACAAACCCATTTCATCTCTGTCTGGATGGACACAGAGGGTGTCGGTCATTTTGCAACAGCTGCCGAGTAGGAAATGGAGCTTACAGTAGAAGATGCTCCTGAGGAGCCACACACTACGCAATGGCGAGCTTTGGATTATGAGATGCCAGTACGTGCTGAATGGCTGCCTCTTCTTTCCACTTCGGGCAGTCTCGGGAAGAAGCGACGTGAGACCCGTCACAGTTTGCACATTTGGCACTTGCAGAACAATCAGCTGCAGCATGGCCTGTATCGCCGCAGCGAAAGCAGCTGGCTTGGGACCTGCAGAAGCTAGTTCCATGACCATAGTGCTGACAGCTGAAGCAGCGCAACGGTGAAGGTATAACTAAAGAAACTTTGACCTAGAGAGACTTTGACCCCCAAATACCCAACCTAAATAAATTCAGGTATTTTGGGCAAACAGAAAGTTAAGAAAAGTGTATTCGTAGAGATAGATTTCCTGTCCTTCTTCAAGATGACTCTCTGCACCACTGTGACTCCCTGAGATGCCACTTCTGATTTGATGTCAAGTTCTGACATCCCGGCAAGATCAGGGCAAAGAATGACCTCCTTTGAAGAGTTGAGCAATCAGTGAGGAGTTACCTTTATGGGTCGATAGACGAACTGCTTTCTGTCCCATCGGCATAAGGCTTCAGACTCTTTCTGATTTGCGCACTGGACAAGAAACTGTCCAGAGCACAGACATTTTACAGCAGAAAAGTTTGTGGATATATTTTTCAAACCTTTTGCTATTGCATAAGAGGAGAGAGATGAGAGCGACTGGGCCAGCTCTGTGCCCTCCACTACAACATTCTTTCTCACACAATCTCTCACCTCATCTTCGCTATCTGAAGAGTTTTCCTCTCTGGTGTGTTTTCCTAGGTTTGTTATTTTGGATGCCATGATATAAAGTATTTGTTTGTTTTTTATGCTCCCCACCCACCTCTGAGTCCAACAAGGGGATGTGACCGAGTGGTACTATGTAGGCATTTCCAGCTGGGTCGCACCAAGGATACACAAGGAATATGCTCTAGCCTTCCTAGTATGAAGACCAGATTGACCCCAGCCACAGCCTTCTAGCAAAGCTAGGGCAATACACGAACAGCTACTTGGTTGGTGTGAACCACATCAACCTCCCGTATAGGAGAAGTCCAGGCCAAAGAGGTGTGTTAGTATGATAGGCTGCAACCCATCAGGGACCTCTACCTCCAGGATCCTATCCTTCCCCTACAGGGGCGCCTCGCATGGCAAATGCAGGGGGCCTAAAGAAGGCCACAGAGAAAAAAAATCAAATCAAAAGAAAGGCATGGTTGGAAACAAGAAGACAGGAGAAAGACCAATGTAGACAGAAGATAGGAAGGATAAAACTGTAATATGACAGGGAGATGTTTGATTAGAAGAAAAATAAAGATTAAGGGCCAGGTAAGGGAGAAAAAAGAAAAGCATAAGTAAAAAAGGGGTTGGCCAGCTTATTCACCCAGCCAGAGAGAGGCTGGGTGTTCACCCCCGGCACAAGAAGCCAGGCCCATGATGGCACTGAAGTGATGAGAATCAACAACAAGCAGGAACTCCCAGTCCAACTTCAAGGAGGGAACATCCTGGAAACAGACCGCTTCACGTATCTGGGGAGCATTGTTAGCAAAGATGGTGAAGCTGATGATGACATCAAAAGCCACATTAACATGGCCAGACATGATCTCAACATCCTTTGCCCCATCTGGAACTCCTAAGCATTATCCTTCTGCAATTAGATCTTATCTTCAACATCAATGTGAAAGCAGTCCTACTGTATGGTTCTGAAACCTGGAGAGTGACAAACACCATCAACAACAAGCTCCAGACCTTTACCAACCAATGCCTATGCCATATTCTGGGAATAAGATGGTCTGAAAAGATCTCCAACAGCAGCCTGTGGAAAAGAACCAACCAGAATGCCACTAGCCAAGACATCACAAAAAGCACAAATGGAGCAGGATAGGACACACCCTGCGCAAACCAGCTGATACTATAGCCAGGCTGGCACTTGACCAGAACCCTCAGAAGAAGAGTTGGAGACCAAAGCAGACTTGGAGAAAAACAGTAGAGAGTGAGGCAAAGGACGCTGGAACCACATGGGCCCAACTGAGGGGTTAAATGTTGGATCTAAACTCAATACAATACTTTCATAAAAGTTACATAATAAATATATTTGACGACCTAATCTACAACTCAAAGATAAAAAGGTTAAGGTGACCCCTACCCTTTTTTTTACGTCATATGGGAGTGGGAGGGGAGATGTTAAGGACCCCAATTTTCTCAGGCAAGCATTTTGTTTGGCTCTATTTTCTCTTTCAGTCAAGCACATTATCCACCAATCTGTAAAACTACTTCTGAATAACAAATACAGCAAGGTAAAAGCTTTGATCAAAAATTTTAAAAGATAGGTAGGTAAATAATGAGAAAAATCACCAACTCATGTCACTCACACTTCTATCAGCGTTGCAGCTTCACACCCCATGATCCTGCTGTCCACCACATCAGCACTGCCTGCTAACACTGTTATGGTAAGTGGACAGGACCTAGGTATAGCACACTCCCAGATAAGTGGCTGAATAATATGTGCATTTGCTTGCAGTATTGATGTATCAACATCCACTAGGCATATCTTTTCCACTGTCTCCACTCTCTTCAGCCAATGAACAATTTTGCACTCAGCACTTCCAAAGTCAACAACCTGGACAAAGATTTGATCAGGTTTTAGATTTTTCAAAAACAGCTGAAAAGGGTGTTTCTGACTTTTTGATGTTTGAAGTTATCTTGGATAAATTAATTCCAAACACTGCATGATAATTTATTACTGTAGACAAGTAAAGAGTTCCACAGCTGAATGGCTGTTGGTGTGGTGAATACAAGTGAAATTGTATCTTGGGCATGGCACGTGGAAGGTAGAAATCACTTTCTCTGAAGAATCAGTTACCTATTTCTGTTAAGCAGCTGTTGGTTGGCCAAACGGGGTTTTACATTACAGGACTGTACATGATGATGTCTAAAAAGGGGAAAGAAGTTTGACCTCCTTTGTTTTTGCTTTTATCTTTATGAGTTTTGAAAATTGTGTCTCCTTATTTGTTACCTGCAACGTTATTCTAGGCAGATGAACTGCTAGGGCTGAGTAGAAGGCCAGTGTTTTTGACAGATTCTACAAATTAGTTGGTGCCATTTTGTGCACATCATGCTGTATTAGAATGCCTTTCAGGTAGGTGATCTGGATACTGATAATTTATACCACTGAACATGGGAATCAGGGTAAGATAGCAGTCCTATTTTCTCTCAACAAACAAACATCTGGGAGGTTCAGAGAAAAATAATTAAATGTTAAACAGACATTATTTCCTCCATATTCTACCAATGATCACGTCAACTACTGTGCAACTTCTAATTGTTTTTATTGATCTGTTATTTATGTGGGTACTGTTTATTGATTTGTTTGCAGTCCTATGCTCCAGTGGGGGCAAACAGGACTAAGAAGTCTGTTTAGTAGTGATGCTACATATGCAAACTTTTGGAATGAAAATAATGATTTCATGTCAAAGTTTCAGTGACTAACATTTTGTTTAAGTTATTTTTGGTGTTAACTAGGATGGATCATTTAATATGTCATTTCCAGAGTTTTTCTTGTGTGAATATTTTTTATGTGGATATTTTCTGAGCTTGGGAAATGGTCAAATTGTGAATGAAACCTATGAGTACTGCCCAAATTTTGTCATTTGTAATCATGTGGTTGCCACATGTTATTGGACAGTATTGGCATTTTGCTTTCTTGGTGAAACATTTAATCTCTCCTACTGGTCAGTTGATACTTCAAACGGGAGTGCTTATGTCTGTGGGCTGCTGAAAAGTTTAGTACAGTTTACTCCTTTTGCATGTTTCTCAGTCTCTGTCTATGCTCTTTTGTGTGTGCATGCACACCCTTCTTTTTGAATGTTGTATAGATGCACATTGTTCAGTCCTAAACAAATTTTTGCAGTACCCTTTTTTTTTTAATTACAACATTTATAGGTCAATTTTTGCCTGTGAATTTCTGATACAAAGCAACTTTTGTGTAATGTTTTGTGTTTCATATTATAAGATACATTATTGGTGGGGAAAATAAAAACTTGAAAAAAAAACAACAAAAAACTTACAGATTTTATTTTGTGATCTTGAAGAAGCTTTTGAACTAAATTGTAGCGTTGAATATATAGAGCAGGGTAAAACTGTGGTCCTTTCGATTGCACCTTTTTCATCATGCTGTTATTTCTTCTAGCTGAGCTGTCACTGCTCTCTCTTTTCTCAGTAATGTGTTCTTCCTCCATATTTTCTTGAGGGCAAATAAAGCAGACAAAATTAAATTTAAACTCGCAGCTTAATAGAAGTCAGAGTTAGATATTGAGGACTACATAATCTGCTGCTTCCTTTGCCCCAACAAAACACCAAATTTTAAACGAAAATGAAACGTCAAACAACACACACCACTATTTATGAAGAGTGCGCAGAGAAAATCAAATCAAGTCTATTTCCTGTTTCGTCTCCTAGACAATTGAAAAAAACTGAAACTGATAATGGGATAACCCACCCCACCCCACCCCACCCAAAAAAGAAAAATCATGCAGGCATGAGTATAAGGGTTAATAAATGCTTTTATTTAGTAGATAATACGCCGCAATTCTGCGTCCGCAAACCAAGGCACTCATTATTTTTGCTTAAAAAAATGCAGAAAACAGGAGAAACGCGATATTGCACATTTTATATACAGCAAAAATTATGAAGTGTGGGTCGCTGGTAAGATGAATAAAAGTTAGAAGATTACACAGAATATAAAATCCACCAAACTGTACTGAATGCTACTTGTGGCTTGTGTATAGGCAACATGGGTAACAAACTAAGGCAGCAATGCGAGCCAGTCCGACTAGCAGGGGAAAGTATATATTCCACCTCCCCTTCCCTCCGAATAGAAGTCCACTAAAAGGACAAGATGGACAAAGCACGCATAATTTTTAGAAAGAAGAAATTCTGTTGACGTTTTTCTTATTGAAAAGTTACTTTTTTAATAACTAAGAAGAACAATCTACCTGAATCTTGCAGATTTAAGTGAGATTACTTTGGACACCATTTGCCTCGTGATGCCAACTTTTATTGATCATGGCTCCAACAGTTCTTCAAAAGAGGTTAAAAGAAAATATACAATACCCCAAAAATTAAGATACCGATTTACCCATGTATGGCGCAGGCTGTACAGGCGAAGCAGACGCGTCGCTGTGGTGGAGGTGGACTCTAAACATTCATCCTACACTATGCTCGTAGCTCTTCGTGATGGTATCCACAGCATTTTAACTGACCCTAATATTCCAGGATCTCTGGTAAATATTATACAATTCTGATGTACGCTTTCTAAGCTGTTGATATGACACTACAAGCTTATTTTTAAACAAAAGAATATGCTGCTTATTTCTGTGCCTGTTGCAAGCTATAAGTGTATGCATGCAAATGCAGGTTTTTGTGTGTAATGCATCTACATGTATGTATGGTTTTATTTCTTGAAAAGAGTTTCATTTTAATAACATTTAACAATATTGGCCTGAGACTAAGATATCACCTCTATGTAAATACACCAGTGTCTTATGCTTAGGTGTACTCACAGGCACAAGCTGGGAAATAAGAGGTTCTAAAAAACCCACATGTAATATGTTTTGTCAATTACATAATATTCCGTGAAAATATACAAGCATGGAACAAATATAGAGACTCAGGACCACTACAGGCAATATTTGTTTAATGAAATAGAAATAAAATTTGGTACAAGTGTATATATTGAACGGATTTGAACCATAATAAATTCTGCAGTGATCAGGAGCTCAAAGAAAAACTCACTTCACTGTGTAACAAAATGAATCAAGACTTAGCCACATCACGTCATAGGACATTAGTAGTGATATATCAAAATGTAGGTTACATACATAGACTACAACAAAATCTGCCTTTAAAGAAGTGATTAAATGAAGATTTAACTTATAATTTTCCATGACAGTGGTTGCTATGGTGACTACTGTGCATTGATTCATTGGTATAAAAGTAAGCACAAAGGCAGCTTGTGCTTTGCTTGTCATTACAGTCATTGTGCATGTGTGTGTGCGTGTGTTGGGAAGAGGAGGATATGTGAGTAGGAGTGTATATATGAGAAAAGTGATTGTGCTTGTCAGCCTTTGTGCGATGTCTTTTTTCATTTCTAATATTGCTAATGTATGTTGCTAATATATGTAAGTAAAGTGCTTAAAACGTAGCTGGTGCTGGGAAAAGGCACTTTATAAATATGATTCATTATAACTATTATTATAATTATTTAAAAGTTTGCATTAGCAGCCAAGAGAAGTGCAAGGTATAAATAAAATCACTCTCAAGATGTACAAGTGTGTTTCGCTGAGTATATTTGAATATTTCTTGTACTAATAAATATTACTACCTTTCCTTATGGATAAAGTTTTTTTTTCTCTCAGAACCATCTGAATGTACACGATCTTACATTTGTGACAGAAAAGGAACTCCAGCTAGATGATGAGAAAGCTATGGTAAGCTATTGTCTCATGTTTCAATAATTTGAAATGTGTAAAGTGGTCAAGAAGTTTATATTTTAGCAGATTGTTCTCTTCTGCTTTTATGCTTAGGATAAGAGAACATTTTTCTTACTGTTGTACTCTCATCTGTAAAATAAATTGTATATTTTGACTGTATATAAAAGAGTTTTAAAGTTCTGATCATTTGAACATGTTGCAGCACTTCAGTTTTGCAAGCTATGCTTCTTCAGTGTTTTCTACAATTCGACGGGTAGTGGACATTGAGGAGAGTAGTTTTCTACATTCCATTGCAAATTATAGTGAACTTTACATGGAGTTTGTAAGCAATTCTCACAGTGGTGAAGAATTCTTCCTCAGGTTTGTAGAGTTATCTCATATAATTGTGAAGAAAAATCTGAAATTTGATTTTGGGTAAATGTTGAGAAACTCTCCTCCCCACCCCCATTTAAAAAGAAAGGCCTATGCAATATATCTTTAGTACACTATTTTAATTATTAATGCAGTGTTCGCAAGACTCAGATAAACTGTACAGTTTGACTTTTTCTCCTGTCCTACACTACTTGCCTTTGACACAGTTATTTATGATATTTTTTTTAAATACCCCACTTCTAAAAAGCCATGAATAAGATGTGTATGTAAAATGATAATTTTGCACTGCCCCATTTTACAGCATCTCAAAAAGACCTTGCCAAGAAAAGTTTTCAAGATTTACTCCATCAAAACATCACAAAGAAAAAGAAATCCATTTTCTATATCCCTGTCCTGGGCCCTCCAAACAGCCACACTCGTGACAATTTAAAAAAAATGGTTCCAAATAGTAAAATCACTAGTCTAAATTAACACAAACACTTGCTTAGACTTGTTTTCATTTTTAGCATCTTGTGACATGTAGGGAGATGGGTGAGTGTAAGTAACTCAGGAATATTTTAATGTGTCCAACACATTCAGATCAATCTGCAAAATTTCTGAACATCAGAATTTTCAATTTTACTTTTGCTGAAAAAGGTGTGAGTACTTTTAAATGTCTATGAAAAATCAACTGCTCCCTGGCTCAGGCAGTGATATGTTTGGTAGTGGAAGTCACATGTGACTGCAGGCAAACCAAGTCTGTATAAATTTATAAAGAGTAAACATGCCTGCCATTTGGAGAAGCGCTGTTAAATATCAGTTTACTGGTTAGTGATCAAGAAGACCCAATCCAATGCCTGTTAGACACATACAATGAATTTTTTACCATTTTAAGATGCACTAAAAAAAAAGTTAGTCACATAGACATCATATGTAGAAGACCATCTGAAGATAAGTGATAACTACCAACTAAATGCATGACAACATCTGGTGACAAAAGGCACTGATCTAGATGAAATGTTTTATGAACACATGCTGCCATTAATTTATTGAGATTTCTGAAGATGTCACATTTGAAGGATGAGGACAATGATGTAAGCTTTTATAGCATGGTATCCCAGCCAAAGCCAGGCTCTTCACACATTACAAACTAAAAAAAAAACCAACAAAAACCCACAGACCTGTGTGTCTCTCTGTCTGTCATTGTCCTGATAAAGCCTTAGTTTCTGGCTCGCCGTAAAACACCAGTATTGCTCCTCCTTCTCTCTCTGTGAAGTTAATGGAAATGTCAGGTCATTCTTCTGCCATATGACATTCATAGATCAAGATGTGGATGAGACAGCTACAGATCAGAAAGTAATTTGACTAGCACAGAATAGATCAATGATCAAAAACATCTGTCAAATAGTCAGGAGAATGTCTACAGAAATTGCAGTAAAATGTTGAAGTTTGAGACTGTTTGGCATTGATTTAAAGTCTATCACAGGGACAACTTGTACAAATGAAAAAACTGTGATGGCATTAGCCAGAGAAGACTAGCAGGATGAGCTGATATCAGGAGAGAAAAAAACAAAAGGCCATATGCAAGTAAACAGTCCAGCACAATGCCAAGAATATCAATGATCAAAAAGTGTAGGTTGATACAATAGGCACTACAAGAACAACGAATTCAAGAAGAAAAAAAAAAAAAATGAAGGGAGCTGGCCTATCAAGCTTGTTGGGAAAGGACACTACTGGTCTGTTTAAAAAAATTATTAGCTTAAAGGGGGATTTTTTTCCCTTCATTTAGTAGGTCTACTTATTTGCCTCTTCCTATACCTATTGAGACTAAAAAGGTAAGAAATAACATTGAAAATTAACATAATGAAAATAAAAGATGTTGACTTTTTCAGTTTCTAGTTCAATTAGATGACATCCCAACAGTGGAGAAAAGAAATAATATAACCATCAATGTTTATACAAGGATTAACAATATATATCTAATAACAATCCAGTAAATTATAAACCATTAGACAGGCATATAGATTTATTTCTTGTGACTAGCCAAACACAATCTCACAACAATTAGAAAGTTCTTTTGCTTAACTGAATATGAGCCTGCATCATACACACACGGATACTTGCCAGATACTACCAGATCTGACCTAGGCATTCCTTGGCCTAGTTGAACATATGCCCAGCTGTCCCTTAGTAGCTTCAGAGGGAAGGCCTTGGACAGGTCAGTGAAGGTGGCAACTGCCATCTTTTCTTGGAAAGAATTTTCTATTGACTGTGCTAGTAAATGAGCTAGTTTTCTGTGTTCCTGAATGCACTCTGTCCTTTGGTGATCAGGTGGTTGGTTTCCAGGTACCTAATCAAGCACTTGTTGATCAACAGCTCAAGGGTCTTGCCAGCTGAGTAGGCTGATGGGTCAGTAGTTGGTTTTCTTCTTTGGGTCTCAGTCTTTCTTCAAGGTGGGGATGTGATGGTTTCTTTCCATGATGTTGGAAAGATATGATTTTTCCCTGATTGGCTGAAGAGCTCAAGCAGCTTCTGTTTGGCAGCTGACCCAAGATGCTTGATCAGCTCATTGCAGACTCCATCCTTTCTTGTCCTTGAGTCTGCTGATGGCTTTATTGAGTTCTGCTAAGGTAATCAGTGGAGTGTTGTTGGCTTGCTGATGAAGCTGGGAGTGTAGCTGTGTCCTCACTTCCTTTTTTTGAGGCGAAACTTTGATGGTACTCTCTATTTCAAAGACTTTGGCAAGAAGCTTTCCTCCTAGTGTGGAGGGTTCTCTGCTCTTCCAGCACTGTGGGTTCATGAAAAGGAGTAATGTCCTTGTCTGGGGTTTTGACCAGTCAGCCAGTATTTGGTCAAGATTCAGTGTTGAGGTCTTCTCATTCCAAATTTGTCAAAGTTCCTTGATCTTGGTTCCCACTCGCCTCCCCCCTAAAAAAATCATTGTTTTAGATTGTTATGCAAGCCAGTGGTCTCAATTGAAGGGTTCTGCTCCATAATGCTCTGGCATCTGACACCTTTTGGTGCAAGTTGGATAGTGTTTTACTCCACAATGGTTTGTAGTCTTCCCTGAAGCCATGTGGGATATACTCACAGGCTGCTGCAAGTAGTTTTTTGGTGATAGTATTCATATTCTTGTTAATGTCATCAGTGAGTTTGTAGATGTAGAGGTCTTAGGCATGGTGGATGCAGAGGACATCAGTCTTGTTGTCTTTCAGGAAAGCCTGTAGCTCTGGTTTCTTCTAGATGCCTTCTGCACTCTACTACACAATCCTGAGGGCTGTTGTTGTTGCTGATGTGCAAGTAATAGCTCTACTCAGCTTTCCCCTGTCACTCAACTTTGCAGAACCACCAGTCTCTCTTGAGGCTGATGACCTGGCAGGAGACTGGGACAACATCATGTTGAGCTCTGTCTGACACTAAGGCATTGCCTTAAATGTTGCCTGTGAGCTCCTTTTCCTAGTGGTTCCCACACACTGATGGCTAACAGCCAAAACTCACAGCTTAGTGATGGCTCAGTCATAGACACAATGGCCCTTTCGTTCCTCTTGGGACACCTCAGGCCTGGTTGTTGACTTCATCTAGGAAGACTTCTGCCCAAGGGTTGAGGTGTCAACATCACTCCCTCACCAGTCAGTCAGCTGAAACACAGTACCAGGGTGTGACGCATGTACCCAGCTATCCTATATAGTGGAAGCAGCTGCCAGGCCACCAAAGGTTCCTCCCGTAGCCATCCACGTGTCATATAAACAAATACCAGTGCCAGGAGACAATATTATAACTCAGGGTTACTATTTTTTTTCAGACCTTACTATTTATTTTTATTGCATTTGTTACTAGTACTTGACCGCTGAGCTTCAGGAAGCCACCTCTCCTGAGCTGACTAAGCCTCTAAGCCAGCTCTTTTTGTGCAACCTTTGAAAAGTTGTTTCCTTTTCCAACAGATTGACTAGTGTTTAATAGTTTTACCAGTCCTTTTCTATGCCAAACCCCTGGCATGCTTCATGAGCAGATTTTTCTCTCTTATGTCTGTTGATGTGTCTCTAGCTGGTTGCTGCTGAAATGTCTTGGTCTCTGTCAGTATGTGTGTTTTATACATTTTGTATCTGTTTGAATATATGCTCTAAGTGTTTTGTATTTTGAAAATATTTGTAAAGTGCTTTGAGTCTACTATACACTGGAGAAATGCGCTGTATAAATCTGCATTATTATTATTATCAAAATGAAAAGATCATGCTTTCTGCCCAGAATAAGGATTTATCAAATTATATTTTTGGGAATTGCTTTAAAATTCTTGATGGCACCTATCTAGAAAGGGTGCCATCAACAGCAGCAGTAGTAGTGATAACAGCAGATGTTCTTAAATTTTGCTTATCACTATTATTAAGATTCTTGATTGTCAAAGAACATGAGTTTCTCTTTATTTCATAACAGTTATGACATGCGGTACCTGCTTAAAACCAACAAAAAGAGTGAAATCAGATTTTTTCTGTCAATATTAGGGTAAGTGATTGGACATAATTTTGCCTTTTTGGGGATGTCATCAGGTAAATCTAGAGCCAAAGCACAATAAAACTGGATTCATTTATTTGTGACACATGTCATACATTACAGATGATTTTTATAAACAACACAGCAAACAGTAAAATACATTTTTTCATCATAACTACCTGTGCATTGCCTGCCCTGAACACATACTTGTTTTTATGATGACTATCATGAATGAGTATGAAGCTTCTGGATTCTGAGTGAATGATGTTTTAGTACCTCTAAAACAATGGCTAGTTGCACAATTGGTTAGTGTGCCATGCTTTACTTTTCCTATACAGTTCACTCTGGCAGATGTGAACAGCTTCATAGCTACAGCTCAGTCACATCAATTTCATCCATATTGAACTAATTAAGACAATACTTACAGGTACCTTAAAATAGCATGAACATCAGAAGCTCAAAATTGTGAGCTTAAGCATCTGACCACTTTATACACTAATTGAAGACACCAGTTTTGCATCCTGCAGTCCTACTCCACTCATTCACCACTTGTTCTATTACATTTTTATTCTCTACACATAGACTCTTGCCAGCAGATAAATGAGGTGAGGATAGATTAAATGTTTTCTTCCATGTTCAGTGTGGGTAAGGGTCATGTATTGGACAGATTTAATAAAAGAAAGGTAAAAAGTTTGGGGAATGCGAAATCACTCTTAAGTTCCTATATAAAGCACATATGTAGAGTATTTTTCACTTATCACTGAGCTCAATGCACTTGAACAAAATGAGAAACAGAATAGTACAGCTTGCAAACTACAAAAATAGAATGGGGAGGAGAGGGAGGGAATGTCTACTAGAGGTTTTCACGAAACAGGTGAATCTTAAGGCTGACATTGAATGCTTTGAAGGTGATCACTGTATGTAGCAAGACATTCCAGACACTTGAGCAGAGAAGGAAAAAAGTACATTTAGTTTTGTCTTATCTGCTGCAAGACACAGAACATTCAGAGAATACCAGAATGACTGACTGACTTGGCTGGTAGGACATTATTGCCAGACCATAAAGACCACAATAGTAAATCGTGGTCATTTTGTAGTTAAGACAAGCCTAAACAGGAAACCAGGGCAGTTTTCAAATGAATGGTGTAGAATAGTCAACTTTGTGCTTACAAAAATAATATTATATTTAAGGTATTTCATAATGATAATGCTTAGTGCACTTTGTTTGTAACCATTTAGTTGTTAGAATTTACTGATTGTCTGATCAGTGAGAGGCTTGCTAGTGGTTGATTTCGTCAAAACAATGGGAAACTGATTTTTCACATCATAGGAAACTTATTAAAGCTGTTGTAATTAAATTTCTGGCATACATTGATATCATGTTGTTATAGTGTTATAGTGGCTGCTGAACATTTCAGTAATAGGTAGCACTGTAAAACTGAATTTTTGAAAAAAAAAAATAGCATTATCTGTAGATAGATGTATATATACCAAGGTTTAGGCATAGTGAGATTCTTGATTGTTGTACCACAACTTTAGCATGAAGAACAGATGAACTTTTGTACTTAAAAAAAGTATGAACCTTTTGATTACAGAGATTACCTTCAACATTTTGTGTCTTATCCTCACACACTGCTGGTAAAATATGTGGGCTGTTATTCCGTCAAAATGCCTGGAAAGAGAAGGGTATGATTAATAACAAATAATCTTATAATAACAAAATAGCTGAAATGTTGTGATGCTTACAAAACCTGCACATTTTAAAAAATAAGCTATTTTTGAAAACATGTAAATATGATTATGATTGGTCTGAATAAATGAGTTTGCTGGTGCTTTAGCCTATGTATTATGATGTATCATGTGTCCTATATTGCATTGTAAATTCAGAAAACCTCTATTAAGTCTTGCTAAAATCCACCAAAATTAGGTCTTAACTGAGAGGGGTCAACAGGGAAATCAGTCAGCTTTTATTCCATGAACCACAACTTCAAACAGCTGTACAGGGGCTGTTAAGACTGAAGTTTAGGTTTTGAGCATAAGGTAATGAGTAATTATAAATGATAGTAAGGAAAAAAAAACATAATTTAGAAATAAATTTCTTCATGGATCAATAGAAAAGAAAAACTTAAAATATGTAGTGGGAGTTACCAGTTTTAACTTTAACGTACTCAAGATGTACACAAGATTTGGGTGTACCATTTATCTTATTTGTAACCATTTATCTTATTTGATGGATGTGCAGAGTAGTTGTCCACAAACAGCAGAATCTTTCGTTTCAAAATGGACATCCTGTTGTTGAGCTTTCTTTGACCAATTCTGTGAAAATAGAGGTCATCCATGGTTTGACATTGAACTGATCATCAACACCAAGATATGCAGTCTCCAGGCCATGAACACATCTGGGTCTTGCACTCCTCCCAATAACCAGTGGCTTTAGTTTTTCACTAGTGGCACTAACACATAGCAAGACAGTGATTCTTTCTTTATTAATTTTTATCCCACGGGCATCTTGGGATTTTATTACCATTGATTTGGATGGAATTGCTGTGTTCAAAAGTCCAGTTTCGTCAGTGTTAAACACATACTCAGGGTCGTAACCTTCACACAAAATGCGGCAAACAATGTAGCTATCCATGAAAGATGATTTGGCCGACTTCCCCTATTTAGGCATGACTGGTGGATGTTGTGATGTTTCATAAATTTTTTGAGGCTTGGAAATTGTCAAATCCTCCAGCCCCTGCCAGACACAAAGCATTTTGCTGAATGAGTTTTCCAATCACCGGAAAGTTCCTCTGCCTCACTTCACTAAACCACTCCCAAACTTATCGCTAAATACACACTTTTAGGAATTTTAGATAATTTCCGATCTCCATTTTCACCACCATGCCATCGTTCTAGAACTGCCTCTTGGTTATATTTGAAGTTTTTCCCTACAGCAAGAGAATTTGCCATCGCAATATCGGTCTCATCTTCATCACTCTTTTTGATCACCTGTACTCTTTCTTGGAGCACTAAAGCTTTTTGTTTTTTTTTGTAACATTTATCAATAATATCTGCAAAACATCGTAATGACTATCCTTGCACTTGTGAAAAAGAGGCACAACAATGAAAAAGTCGTCTCATTATTTTTGTGATTTGTGCTGAAAATCATATGTATAGAGCAAAGCAGTCTATTTTAAAATGTACTTAATTTTTGTTCAACATGCGAGTTTTGCACAAAGTCATAATTGAGGTCAAACTGTCAGTTGTAAGCTGGGTTGGGGAGATAGCTGTAATAGGGATGATGTTTTTATAGCAAAATGCATCTGTGAAAAATTTCTGGGTCCTAAGAGGGGAGGGTCTTAATTGCAAAAATCTTAATAGAGAGGTTTTACTCTAAATAGTTTGATTTCTACGTAAGTTTGTAATAAAAATCATGCTTCTGTACAAGGAAGTTTTTTAGTTAAAATCTGGGTTTTGTGCTTATTTTCTTAGTCTTCCTTATATGACTTCTTATGGCAGAAGTTCTTCCTGGCGATGCAAAACATATTTTTTCCACCTGACCGAATAAAAGACAGATTCGATGTTAAAGGATGCTTAGCAGGAAGATACCAGAAGGTACCGTGTTGAACAATTTGATTTCTGTGTGTGAGAGAGGAATGTGTATAGGTGTGCATGCACATATTCCCTCAGAAGCACATGTGATGTTCGTATGTGCATTCATTTGGGCAAGTTTGTGTGTGTGACAGTGTGAGATGGTGTATGTGTGATATTTTGTCAGTTTGTTGAACTTTGCCTATTTGAAAGAAATTATCATGCATTTATTTATGATTTCACAAAAATACTTTTAGTTATGCTTAGTTCAAGTATCTCTGTTGCTTGAATTCAAAAGCATAGAGTGTAGCCAAGTGTATTGTGACAGAAAGGCTGCAAACAAGAAATCTGTGGCATCTATGTCAACATTAAATTGTGTTTTGATCTCCACAGCCTGATCCACCAGGGTCCAATGCTATCAATGTCCTGAAAGACCAGAACTTCATTAATGAAAAACTGGAAATAGGTATAGTAAAGCAGGGTTTTACAGAATCCTGAAATTTACAGAGTTTTGGAAGTCAGAAAAAGTTTTGAAAAAAAATAGGAAACTGTTTTCCAGACCTTGAAAAATTTTGGAGGATAAGAAGAATGAAAATGAAAATTCATATCAACAGATTTTTTAATCAAAATAAACTCACAGTGTTAATGTGGATATTGATTACTTCCTTTGCAATATGTTACACTCTTGGAAGAAACATATATGTTGTAATCAAACATGCATACCTATAAGACTACAGTAAATAAAACTATAGTTCACAGAAAATTAGTTAAAATGCATTTCTTTATATTATTTTTATTATGCATAAAGTTTTTTGTTTGTTTTTATGTATAAAATCCAGAAGAAAGAGGGTAAATAAATAGATCATGGTTCATATTCATAAATATTGGCAATCCATAGGTAAAATTTGGAAGGAAGCCAGCCAGTTAAATTACTCAGAGAGCCAAACTAACTCCCTATTTCTAAGCCACTGATATGAAGTTACTTAACCATCTGGGATACTAGGAATTCCCAGTTAACGATGTCATTGCATGTGTTGCATGTGGGTCATAGGGTGAGAGTAGACTCGCATAAGAAACATAAAAGAATCATGAGTAGGAGCCACAGTATATAAGGTGCTGGAGGATGGAGTGAAGAGCTAGAGAGATGGCATTGTCCACCCATCGATTGGTCTGATAGGCTAATTGAAAAGGGCCCAGTTTGCCTTTGGTGGAGGATAAAAAATGTCTGAAAAAAACCCAGCCAACGCCTTTCTTCTGTCTCATACCCTGGAGATGCTGCATTAGAGTTTTAACACATCAGCGTGGGCCCACGTCTACACAAATGGGTCCTTATACTGCCATTCACAATGGGATTTCCTATTATCTGCTGGATCTCCATCATCCAGCTACCTGCTGTATGGGAAGCAGTCAGACTTGTCAGCATGGAAATCTTTCTGATTGAAGATACGTCATCCATACATTGCAGTCCTCTAGAGGGCAGTTGGAACAAGACACACAGCATCTCCTGAGCACTCTATCACAACACATAAGGATGGCTGTCCAGAGGATCCCTGCACACTGCGGCTGTTGGGAAACAAGACAGAAGAGAAACTTGCCAGTTCTGGCACTTGTCTGGAACAGCCAAAGCAGGCAATCCCCTACATTACACTTCAAAGACCAGTGAGCAAGTGAGCACAACCCACCATCACACAACCAGATGCTTGGTCTGAAATGCTACCAACAGACTGCGTGTACAGCTGTAGAGCTTAGGGATGTCATATCCTGAAAACGGCCCATGTAAAACAGTCTCCTAGATCCCAATGCATTTTCTGCAGCTCTGCCCACTACACAGAGCTGTGGCCTCAGGCAGCCATACTGAAAGAGAAGCTCTGGGACACTGAGGAGAATCTAGAAACAACAATCTCCATCATCAAAGGAAACATCAAAGCCTAATAGAATCTCCCTGGAATCTCCATGGTGAAAAGGTGTGATTTTAACAGTCTGGAACTAAATATTATGAAAACTAAAAAGTTTTATATAGATTTTCATCACTTATGATATTATGAGGCAGGTAAATAAGGTAGCACAGTCTTTTGGTTTTCTAGGTCTAATGATTTTTGTGATGGGCTGGATTTCAATTCCACTGTGATCTGAAAGAAAGCTTAGCAGGGCTTATATTTCTTTGCTCAAGCCCTGGAAGCTTGGTGTGAATTAGATCTTTGTTCAATTCTTTATTGTTACTGTAGAGAGCATGTTGACTTATTCTATCACCTGGCAGCTCTTTACAGAGGCAGTATTGTGACAGATTGGTAAACACAGCTGGCAGGATTATCCATATTCTCCCTTGTGACAGCCATCGTTGCAAACAATACATATCTTGCTAACAAGCATTCCAAGAAAAGTAAAATTCTACAGAACAGTTTCTATCCCTATGTTATGCAGGAAGGATTGCTATGTATAAGGTGGTGGAATCATGTCCTGGGATGTGCTGCATGTGGGTGAATTTTGAAGTATAAAATGGTGGAGCTGAGCAATACAATTATCTGGTTATTAAACTTCAGCCAATAAATTGTGTTATGGTATTATCATAAAATCATGATTGTGAATATTGCTATGATGTTACCACGTTTACATTAAGCTCTCATTGTATTGTCAGTTAATCTGTATTTGACAACTAAAAAAGAAACAAAAGCTACTGCTTGCAAGATTTTGTGGAGCTTTACGTTGATGTTAAAGTAGATCTGGAAAATGTGAAGGAGGATTTGGAAATGTCTCGTTTTGTTTTGTCCATGGATCTGCATCGAGTTTTAGTGTATTTTACCGTGATGTTTTGCCCCCAAGGGCCCGGCTTCTAGTGCCGGGGGCGAACACCCAGCCTTTCTCTGGCTGGGTGACAAAGCTGGCCCACCCCTTTTCCTTAGGCTTTTCTTTTTCTTGCTTCATTAGCCCTTTCATCTCTATTCTTTTTCAAAGTAAACATCTCCCTCATATACTACAGTTTTACCCTTCCTTTCTTCTGACTTCACCGGCCCTTCTTCTGTTTTTCCTTCTCCCATTACATCTTTCTTCGAACATCATTTCCTGTCTGCGGCCTTCTTTAGGTCCCCTGCGTTTGCCGTGCAGGGCGACCCGTGTCGGGGGAGAATGGGATCCTGGAGGTTGAGGTCCCTGATGGGCTGCGGCCCATCATACCAACACACCTCTTTGGCCCGGACTTCCCCTAGACGGGGGGTTGGTGTGGCCCACACCAATCAAGCGGCTGGTCGTGAATTGCCCTAGCTTTGCTAGAAGGCTGCGGCCGGGGTCAATCTGGTCTTGCTTCTGGAAGGCCAGAGTATATTCCTTGTGTAGCCCTGGTGTGACCCTGCTGGAAATACCCAAGTGGTACCGCTCGGTCGCATCCCCTAGTTGGACTCCGTGGTGGGTGGGGAGCACAAGGAACGAAACGTTAATCCTTTTATCATGGCCAAAAAATTATCTAACCTGGGGAAACGCATACGTGAAGATGATTCCTCTGATAGTGAAGAGGAAGTGAGAGAAAGTATTGAGGGGGCCTGGCCCCGTTTTTTGGTGGTAGAAGGCGCAGAGCAGGACCGACCTCTCTCGTCTCTATCACCTTTTGCCATAGCGAAAGGTTTTAAAAACATTTCCAACAATTTTTCTGCTATAAGACGTTTGCGCTCTGGACAATTCCTTGTTCAGTGCGCAAATCAAAAAGCTTCTGAAGCCTTACGCCGATGGGACGGTAAACAGTTCGTCGATCGCCCCATAAAAGTTACATCACATCGATCCCTCAACTCTTCGAAAGGGGTCATTCGTTGCCCGGACCTTGCTGGGATGACTGAGACTGACATCAGGTCAGAATTGGCATCTCAGGGGGTCTCAGCAGTACAACGAGTCACACTAAAGAGGGATGGGAAATCTATTCCCACAAACACCTTATTTCTAACCTTCTGTCTACCCAAAATACCCGACTTCATTGAGGTCGGGTACTTACGGGTAAAAGTTTCAATCTTCATTCCATCTCCCTTGCGCTGTTTCAACTGCCAGCATTATGGTCATGGGGCGAGCTTCTGCAGGTCCCAGGCCCGCTGCTTTCGCTGCGGCGGTACCGGCCATGCGGCAGCTGATTGCTCTTCAAGCGCAAAATGTGCAAACTGTGATGGAGCACACGTCGCATCATCTAAAGACTGCCCGAAGTGGAAGGAAGAGGCAGCCATTCAACGCGTACGTGCGGAATCTGGCGTCTCGTACGCTGAAGCCCGCCGTCGCGTAGTGGGTGGCTCCTCAGGAACACCTTCTACTTCGAATTCCATATCTTATTCAGCAGCAGTCATAAAGCGACCCTCCACCTCTGTGTCCATACAGACTGACATGACTTGGGTCTCCTCAGAAGGCCCTGTTCCTATAACTCAATCTATGCCGCCTCCTCCTCCTCCTCCTGCAAGTTGTGGTGGCGCCCAGTCAACACAGAAAACTCAAGCATCCCAAGCTACACAAGCATCACAGTCAAAGCCTTCCACCTCACCAACCAGAAACACCGTCAGACAACAAACGCGCAATTCAAAACAACCAAAAAACAAGAATATCACACCACAGACAGACAAGAATACCAAAACAAAACAAAAATCACCTGAAAAATCCACTACACCCGGGACCACCACAGCAGCACCTATACCAGTTCTTAATCGCTTCACTCCTCTTGGCGAGCAGGGGATGGATATGGATGAGCGACGCTTAATGTCGCCTTCTCCTTCCCGCCGCCCCCTGCCCTCTCCTGGATCTTCTCCTTCAGTTACTTTGGGGCGATCTACGTCCCTTTCTCACAGATAACACATGTCTATAATCCTTCAATGGAACTGTCGAGGAATCCGAGCAAACTTTGAAGAACTCCGATGCCTAACATCTCGCTTTTCTCTTGATGTAATAGCTCTGCAAGAGACTCATCTTCTTCAAACAAACTCTTTTTCCTTCAAAGGCTATCGAGTTCTACGTCAAGACTCACCAAATGATGTACCTTCAGGAGGGACTGCTCTTTTTATTCGTTCAAACCTTTTATATAGCCAGGTTCCACTAAATACTAATCTTCAAGCTGTTGCTGCCCGAGTTTCTCTGGGCAAAACTATCACTATATGCAGTCTTTATCTACCTCCATCAGCTCGGATATCCCGACAGGACCTTGAGAGTCTTTTAACCCAACTTCCTACTCCCGTCCTTCTTTTGGGTGACTTTAATGGACACCACCCCATGTGGGGCGGGGCCTCGACTGACACCAGAGGAGAGTTGTTGGGATCATTTTTTATGGAAAATGATCTCTGTATACTGAATGACGGTTCAAACACCTTTTGCCGTCCACACAACAGCACAGAGTCAGCAATTGATTTGTCAGTGGTCAGCCCAGCACTTTTATTAGATTTTAACTGGGCTGTACATGATGACCTGTGTGGTAGCGATCATTTTCCCCTTGTTTTATATTTTACAAATGGTCTGGAGCGGGACGATAACCTTCACAAAGGTGGGTGGAATTTAACTAAGGCAGATTGGCTTGAATTTCAGGCCCTCTGCTCCACCCACCTTACCAGAAACCCGTTCTTTAATTTTGAGATTGAAGACATTAGAAAAGACCCGATGTTACACCCTGCTAAAGTTTTCACCACAAGTTTAAATAAAATTGCATCAGAAACGATTCCGGTACTAAGGCACCGTAATAACCGACCAAGGGTGCCTTGGTTTTCAGAGGAGTGTAGGGTAGCTCAGCGCGCGCGGAAAAAAGCCCAGCGTCTTGCTTTCCGTCAACCCACTCCTGAAAATGTAATAAATTTTAAACGTACCCGAGCTCAAACCCGGTATATCTTTAAACAGGCAAGGAAACTTGCGTGGCAGAAATTTGTGTCCTCATTATCCTCCCGTACCACTTCCAAAGCGGTGTGGGCGGCCATAAGGAAGATAAAGGGAAGATTTCAGGCTGAGTCAATAGGCCATCTGCGGGTTGGAGACTCTATTCTTACAGAGGTACAGGATGTCGCAAATTCCTTAGCATCCACCTTTGCTCATAATTCTTCCTCTTCTCACTACTCTTCAGACTTCCAACGCTTAAAATCTGTCCAAGAATCATCGGGTTGTGACTTTTCTTCAGACAACTCCGAAAAGTACAACCTACCTTTTTCTCTTTCTGAACTACAACAGGCCCTTCAAAAGTGCAAGGATTCTGCACCGGGTCCTGACAATATTTCCTATCAGCTACTAAAACATCTCCCACAGTCTTCTCTCCTTCTCCTTCTAGATATCTTCAACTTTATTTGGGTATCCGGCTTTTTTCCCCCCTCGTGGAGAGAGGCAGTAGTTATACCCATTCCAAAACCTGGTAAGGATACCTCTGATCCAAATTCTTACCGTCCTATCGCTCTCACTAGCTGTCTATGTAAAACTCTAGAACGTATGGTAAATGCTCGCCTTACCTGGTACCTCGAATCTCAGAGTCTCCTCTCCAACCTGCAGTGTGGCTTCAGAAAACGCCGCAGCACCTGGACCATTTGGTCCGTTTTGAAACCTTTGTCAGGGATGCTTTTGTCGGCAAAGAACATGTTCTAGGGGTGTTTTTTGATTTAGAGAAGGCATACGACACTACCTGGAAGCGGGGTATTCTGTTAGACCTCCATGCCCTGGGCTTCCGGGGTCGTATGCCACTCTTCATTGAGAATTTTCTTTCAAACCGCCATTTTCAAGTCAGAGTAGGGTCTATACTGTCTGATCCTCAGGAACAGGAAATGGGCGTCCCTCAGGGCAGCATTCTTTCTCCAACTCTTTTCAACATCAAAATCGACTCAATCTTGAAATCAGTCTGTCCAGGTTTAGAGGCCTCTTTGTATGTAGATGACTTTGCTATCTGCATACGAGGCCGCTCCCTTCCATGCCTCGAACGCCGGCTTCAGCTGTGCGTAAATGCAGTACAAAAGTGGGTGACAGAAAACGGCTTCAATTTCTCTCCTACGAAGTCAGTATGCATCCACTTTTGTAAACTGAGAGGTATGTTTCCAAACCCTTCTATCACTGTCAAAGGCACGATACTCAAGGTGGTCCAAGAGGTTAAATTTCTTGGGGTCATCTTTGACCGTAAACTGTCTTTTCTACCTCATATCAAATCTCTACGCCTATCTTGTCAGAAAGCCTTGGACATTCTTAGAGTAGTTGGCCATGTCAGCTGGGGAGCGGATCGCACGGTTCTGCTACGTCTCTACCGTGCCCTGATCCGCTCAAAGCTAGACTACGGATCCATTATCTATGGCTCTGCTCGAGAGTCCTACCTTAAAATTCTTGATCCAATTCATCATCAAGGGCTCCGCATCTGTCTGGGTGCCTTCCGCACCACTCCTGTACAAAGTTTGTACGCAGAAGCTGGTGAGCCTCCACTTTCTCTCCGTCGTTTGAAACTCATGCTATCGTATGCCTGTCGCTTAAAATCCCATCCTGAGAATCCTGCGTATCGTGCTGTCTTCAGACCTCAGCGTGCTGCCCTGTATGCCATTCGTACCAAGGAGCAAAAGCCTCTTTCACTCCGAGTAGCACCTCATCTTCAAGCTGCCGGAGTAGATATCAAGCAGGTAGAGCCTTTACCTCTACAAACAACTCCTCCTTGGATTCTCCCTGTTCCTGAGATTCGCTTTGATCTTACAACTTTCAAAAAAGGGGACACTAGTGACCCCATCTATCTTCAACATTTTCGTAAACTTATTTCTGATTATCCTCAATTCTGTTCAATCTATACAGATGGCTCCAAAATCCCAAGTGGTGGCCCAGTCGCTGCGGCTGCAGTTCCATCCTGCCAACCACAACGGGCTGCTTCAGTCCGATTGGCAGACGAAAGTTCTATCTTTACAGCAGAACTTTATGCTATCATACTTGCCTTGCAGCATGCTCACCGCTCTTCGGAGCACAACTTTCTGATAATCTCAGACTCTCTTTCTGCTCTCCAAGCTCTTATTTCAAATGAATCTGATCACCCCCTTGTGGCCAAGATTCATAAAATTCATGCAGCACTTATCGAACGAAACAAGGACATTGTCTTTATCTGGGCCCCTGGCCATTCTGGCATTCCAGGCAATGTCCGAGCAGACCAGGCTGCTAAGGCTGCATGTCAGTCCCCTGGTAAAATACAGTTCCTTATTTCATCTGACTGTAAAACTGTACTTACAACCTACATACTGACTTTATGGCAAAACCTCTGGAACACCCTCTGTCAGAATAAATTATTCGCCACTCTTCCCTGTCTTTCTGACCGCCCACCTTTGTGCCATACCACAAGGCGGGAGGAGGTAGTCCTAACAAGACTAAAGACAGGACACACATATGCCACGCAAGGATACCTCTTGCGAGGGGAACAACCACCAGGTTGCCCCTGGTGTGGGGGACATCTTGACGTAGTACACTTTCTCATGAACTGTCCGGGGCTTCAGACCATTCGTCAAAAATTTTATACAGTGGATTCATTGTATGTTTTATTTAGGTCCATCCCATCGGCAGCTATTTTTGGTTTTTTAAAAAGAATAGGACTTTTACACCAAATCTAAGTCTAATATATCTTATGTAATTTCTGTTTTGTTGGCGGCCTTTTTGGGCTCCACCACCCATTTTACACCATATTTGTTTCTTTAACATTTAGTTAACTTATTACCGTGGTCTGATTTTAAGTTAAATAACTGGAGAAAATTTACCCTGAAACCTTTAAACATAAAAACTTTTTTATTGCCATGATATAGCCTTAGTTGCTGGCATGGCATAAAACACCAATAAACAAACAAACAAACCGTGATGTTTGTTGCACCGTTCTTCTCTGTTCTTCACTGCTTGTGCTGTCATTTCTTCCAGTCAGTACTTTTATCTACTAATGGCTTCTGTGTCACTTTGCCATCTTGTTTTGGTTTTTTGACTTAACAGGATTATGAGCCATCTTTACTGACATTTAATTTTTTCCGACTTTGTAAACCATGTTGCTTTTCAGTTTTTGATTGATGGACCATGCAGGTTGCTACGTGTGAAGTTTAGATCTTTGATTTCTGCGCCTCAGAAATGTCGTCTGGTGATAAGATGCGTTTTGTGTCATTTTGCATCTTGTTTCGTCCATGTTTCTGGTCTGTTCTCCTGTTCGCTTCATCAGTTCCAGGATTGCGCTGTTTCAAATGTGTTGCCCTAAAACGTTTTACTGGGCTGAATTTGTGGTCACTTCACAGGAAAGGCTGGTGCTGGTGAGAAGGCAGATCTGTCATTGCTCACCACATGTGAGAGACAGCCAAATGTCTCTACTGACGAGTGTCAAGGTGATGAAGACTGTGACTTTATCTCACCTGTCTTAACTGTCTGCGACCTCACACCATTCACCAGCTACATGCTGTTATGGGTCCCATGGTACTGTGGAGACGAAAACAACTCTTCTGTGCTTTAGACAACAACAGCCCAAGCTTTACCAACCAGTTACTAGTCCAAGGAAACCCCCAAAAAACAGTAGGACACTACTGCTTTCTGTACTATGACTCTTCAACAACCAGACCAAGAAAAAGAACCAAGGCTCGTGATAATTTAAACTGACTCATGGATCTTGACAAAAAAAAAAGAACCCCACAGGGTTCATGGAGATGTAATGAGTACATTTTTATAGGGCATTTCTCCAGCATCTGCCAGACTCAAGGGGCTTTATAATCCATTTAAAAAAAATGGTTATAAAGTGACAGGAGTTTACAGGTTGCTGCACTCCTTGTACAAAACTAGCACAGATTCCAGCAGGATTAATCTCTGAGGTAGATGGTTGATAAAGGGTCTCCTTTGAGGCTTTTCATTTTCTGATATAACTTTTCATATTTTTGGACAAGATATTGTGTTGCCTTACATTAATCAAAAAGTGGTGACCATGTTAGTCTGTATTTTAATACTGAGTAATTTTTAAATGTCAATTAAATTGAAATAAAGACTAATTTTCTCAGGCACCTCCTCATAGAAATATAGATTTTGTTACCAATAACAAGTTGTATAATGTCTGGGATAATATAGAGACCTCAGAGGACTTGTCCAATCTGAGTTTAGTAGGAAAACTGGTTACTTTTTCATTTGAGTTTTGAATGTTGCCATCAGAACTGAAAGAAATCTGTAAAGTACAGTTACATTTTCCCTAGACATCAAAATATTTATCAGCCAAGCAGATAATCTATGTGTAGAGAAATTGATATTTATTCTCCATCTGTGCCTTTGGTATTTCTGTAAATGATAGCAATTACAAAGACTGGTATACCACTTGGCATGGTTTCAGGTGCTGAAGCTGAGTGGCTTGTACAACAGATTACTGTTGACTCTGTGTTTCTGCGTGATCTCTGTGTGATGGATTATAGCCTTCTGATTGGCCGCCAAACTCTGCATCAATCTGAGCTCTCTCAAACAAAATCAGAGGTCGTAACCAAAATCTGGAGGTATGTCTGTTAAAACATAAAGATCATCAATGCAGGAAAGGAAAATCTGGTATACATATGAAAAATGTTTAACTTTTTAATGATAGGCGATTAAAATTCTCATTCTAGACAAATAACAAAAAAAATGGCAGTCATTTATTAACAGTGCATGATAGTGTAAGGATGGATATGTGTGTGAATAGGCACCTGCTTATTGTGTGCTGTTTGGACATGGACAGTGGACATGATTTACCATGTTTAGTTTTATGATTGTGGATCTCTGGGAACATAGATCATATTAGAAGTTCGAGAATCGAGTCAGCTTTTATTGCAGTTCATAAATATAGCAGGGTCCTTAGAATCTTTTGCACATTGCCATTTATGGTCGTTTAAGCTGAATATTCTTTCAGCATTCTGGCTAGAGTAAAGAACATGTTGCAGTCAATGAATGATGTGTCAAGGTCGGATAAGCAGCTGAAGAATACTGGCAGTAGAGGCTTGGCTCGCCAGAACAATTGACTTTGACTTTGGTTGAACTTTTTGTGAGTCACAGCAGCCACAAAACACTACTGTTTTAATTTTGAGGCAGTGGGTGCACTACATACATGTATGGACTTATTACTCAAGAGGAGTGCTGTGTTTATGTAATGTCCAACACTATTCACTATATTGTAAACAGTACCAAAAGCCAAATTTATCATACATGCAACAGAGTGTCAGATATAAGCTGTGTATTGTCTTTAAATTTTCTTTAATTTATTGAGGTTTTGACAGTTTGCAACCTCTTTCATAATTTTACATCAGTTCCCCTTATTTATTGACCGCTTATGCTCTAAACACAATGTTCTAAAATGTTCATCTCATGCAGTGTTGTTGTGTGGTGGCTATATTATGTTACTAAGCAAAATGCAAATACTGCGAGTGTCAGGAATTGTAACTTATGTTGCTATATACTGGGAAAATATTTCATGATTAGTTAATGATTGATGCAAGGGACCCTAAAAGGTCCTGTGCCCTGGAGCCCATGCTGGCTCTTGGCTGCTCTGGCTAGAGCTAGTCATTAGTCAGCTGCTTGTGGTCTTCCTTTTTGTTTGCACTAGGTAATTGAGGATTGGTTGAAGGATGCTGGTTATGTGTTCAATGCATCCCATAGAATGTCTTGTATATAAGTGTATGAAGTCTAAGTAAGGGAACAAGGATTTTCAAGGTTACTTCTCTGCATATGAGTAGATCAAGCAGAAAGCTTGGTTGGCAGTTCTTTATGTTTGGAGGTGGAAATGATTTCAACACCATGGGACTCAAGATTTGAGCCCGGACAGCCAAGACTTGGGTTAGGGTTAGTTACAGTCCTAGTGGATTAATTTGCACAGTGAAACCGAAAAAATGAATTAGATCAAATATCTTCAAAACAAGAGCAAGTAAAAACTTGTCATGGTCAAATTTGTGTTCAGCACACAAAGATACTACAGATTAGGGCGTCTGTAATAATTTCGGTGTTGACCAGTGCTATGCATCATAGACAGACCAATCTCTGTTGAAAAGCATCTCAATTGAAACAAAATTAGTTGACTACCTAGTGTCGATTAATCTCAAATGGGTCAAACAACAAAGTAGCATAACAATAACTGATGTGGTAGAATGCCATTTAGTGACATGGAAAATAACTCTGTCTGTAGATAAGAATAAAAAAATTGTATTCTTGTTTTTATTTCAGATCACTTTCTCCAGTCAAAAGGGTCAATCATCCAGAAGCTAATGGGATGAATAATATGCAATTAAGTGAAACAAAAACAGATGAAAAGACAGGCACTTCTCCACTAGATGAGCTGGACAATTTACCAGGCCTCATTACCATTCAGCCATCTTCACAGACTACCACACACATCAAGGGTGGAATGACTTTTCCATCCTCTCTTGCTCATAGCATAGAACGTTTCAACTCAGAACATAGACGTCTTTTGCCCAATAGCCCAAATGCTTTACACATAATTGATGGATTACAGTTTCGCTATTACTTGGGCATTATTGACTTTTTAACACAATGGTCATACATGCAGAAGGCTGCTCGTGTGTGGAAGATGATAAAGTATTGCTCTAGGGATCATTCTACTTTGCCACCAGATGTATACTCACATCGATTCATTACATTTATCACTGAACATATAGCATAGGTGGAAATGAATAATAATAATATTTCTAATAAATGCACTAGGCCATGTTCAATCATATCAATCTTTTATCAGTCTTTTAGCCAGTCATACAAAATAAAAATATCTACTTGTTCATTTAGTTATTTCTAAAAGAAAAATTCAACATATTTTTAAAGTGTGATAAAACTCACTTTTTAAAGGCTGTACAGATATCTAATGAGCACATTATCTTAAATTATTTGTAATATGCAATATGATCTATACAATAATATATCATTAATAATAATATATATAATTTTACGTATAGTAATATAAATTATTAAAGACTGATTAATATCAAAGTATTGATCAAAAATATGGAAACTGATAGCAAACATGCAGGAAACCATTGAAGGCAAATAATTAAGATTTTAGGGCACATTTTTAAAATGAATACAGTAAGTTAATGCTGTTATTATGTACATACAGTGAGTGACAAATAATATATTTCCCGCTGTTTTTATTCGCTATTTTGGTACATGGTAACAGAGATCTGTCTGTTATTCCTATGCTATAATCTTTATGCAAGTTCTACATATTATATAAGTTTACATCATAGTTATAGAGCTGTTGATGCACATTAAAAAATGCATATTCTGTCAGCCTTGAATAATTGTATGAAGCTAAATTATTGGAATGGCCTATGCAAATGTTAAAATTATATAAATATTTATTTATTTATATATATATTTATTTTCGCCACCAATAATGCATCTTATAATATGAAACACAAAACATTAAAAAAAAAAAAAAAAATTCACAAGCAAAAAGTAACCTATAAGCGTTGTAATTAAAAAAAAAGGAGTACTGCAAAAGATTTGTTTAGGATTGAACAGTGTGCATCTGTACAGCATTCAAAAAGAAAGGAGCACACACAAAAGAGCATAGACAGAGACTGAGAAACATGCAAAGGGAGTAAACTGTACTAAACTTCCCAGCAGCCCACAGACATAAGCACTCCCGTTTGAAGTATCAACTGACCAGTAGGAGAGCTTAAATGTGTCACCAAGAAAGCAAAACACCATCACTGTCCTTTGTATTCTTCTAAAACATACTTCTTGGTTCTCTTGACACTCTGATATATTGTTTTCTTCATACCTGAGTTTTGGGTTGTACTAGTACTACAATTACTTAAATGCATACAATCAACCCATTACCTGGAAAATAATTCAAATTGAGGTGATCTGTGTTTAGCAACAGCATAGCAAGGCTCCCTACACCTGCACCTTTTTTTTTTTCAAGTATTCTGTTGACGTCCAAAGGAAACCCTTCTTTCACAAAGATTGATTCAATACAGATTATGCATATTTCTAATATAGACATTAAAAAATTTTGACAGTACCCATACGTTTCATTCACAATTTGACCATTTCCCAAGCTCAGAAAATATCCACATAAAAAATATTCACACTAGAAAAACTCTGGAAATGATATATTAAATGACCCTTCTTAATTAACACCAAAAATAACTTAAACAAAATGTTAGTGACTGAAACTTTGACATGAAATCATTATTTTTATTCCAAAAGTTTGCATATGTAGCATCACTACTAAACAGACTTCTTAGTCCTGTTTGCCCCCACTGGAGCATAGGACTGCAAACAAATCAATAAACAGTACCCACATAAATAACAGATCAATAAAAACAATTAGAAGTTGCACAGTAGTTGACGTGATCATTGGTAGAATATGGAGGAAATAATGTCTGTTTAACATTTAATTATTTTTCTCTGAACCTCCCAGATGTTTGTTTGTTGAGAGAAAATAGGACTTTTAAAACTAAATGCAGAACAATGTATTTTACTTTTCTTGTTTTACCTCTCCCCCCACCAGGCAGTCACATTGATTTTGTTTGTTTGTTTGTTGTTTTTTTTTTAATATAAAGTCGTGAAATTATATATTTTCAGATAAACTCATAAAATTCATATAATCAGCCAAGCTTATTATAAATTCCTGCAATTTCATATTAACAAGTGCGCTAAATTCCTCAATCTTGTATTTTCTATTTAACTGTAGAATAAAAGCTCTTTAGTCTGGCTGTTTCTTCTCTATTTTACATTTATAGATAAAAAAACTTTGCTTCTAGTAGTATATTCTCTAATGTCTTATCTATTGGACAGTTTGCTTCATATCCAAATAGTATTACAGATTCGTTAAGTGCTAATTTATTATTTTTAGAGCAATTTTCCCCTATTGCCTTTTCTAGGCTTGTCCAAAATAGTTTGGTTGCCTTACAGCGCCAAAATAGATGTTCAATTGTCTCCCTTTCGTTGCCACAGAAAGTACATTTATTATTAACTTCTATCCCCATATATTCTGCCAGGGAGTTTGTACCTAGAATTCTGTGGATAATTCTGCACTGAAACCATCTCAGTTTAATATCTTTTATTCCTTGAACCTTGGAAAATATTATTTTCCAGGGTAATTGAGCCCCTATTTTATTTTCCCACTTTTCACATTTGGGCCTGATTGTATTTTCTGTCAATATTTCGTAATAATATTTGGAACCTTTCTTTATAGAATTAATTAGTTTAATAGTTTTTGATGTTTCTTGCGCAGTGTTGTTCCTAATTGTAGTGCCCATTGACTGAACAAATTTTTAAATTATTTTTGCACAGCCCATGTATGTAACTATATCTATTGTTGTTCCATACTTGGCATTAATTTCACCCAGGGACAAAAGTACTCCAGATATATAATATATTTATACTAAATGGTTTTGTTCGAACTAAGATGATATGATTAAAGTGAAAAAACTTATATGTCTTCACTTAAAATTTCTTCACAGCTTATAAGCATACATCATCACATCAGTTATGTTGATGCACTCATTTAGAAACAGTATTTATTTTTAAAAAAAGTTTATTCTCCCAACTTACAGTAATTATATGAAACTAAGGTATTGAAATATCCTATGCAAAAATTAAAATTAGAATTATGTTAATTTAACATAATTAATTATTAATAATTAATTATTAAATTAATTTTTTTAAACTGTAATGTGATTTAAGTTTCATGTGTACAAAGTATAATTCCATTTCATATGCACATTCTCTTGCAGGTCTGAATCTTGTAGGCTTCATGTCTTGTACTGAGATTTAGAGGTGCACTTCCAAGTCTTTGTGCATTTACTCTGTTATCTTCTTGGTTAGTGTTTAATGATGCCTATAAAATGGCTTTGTGATGCATTTGGTGTGTTGGTGAAGTGCTTTCGTACTTGCTCAGGAATGGACCCTGTGTCCAACTGTTAACTTTTAATATTTACCACTCTACGTTCTGTGTATAACTGTTTGATGACATGCTAACCGTTGTTTTTGTTTAATAATATCCATTTAAATAGTTCTTCATGACTGTGCTCTCAGTTGTTGTTTGCACATGCGAGTGGAAGGAATTATCTGTGAGGAAGTGTGAAATCAGGTGAGTGGGTGTGCACCCCTCTGGCTATTAAGTCTATCTCTTCTCCCCTCGTCACACTTCCATTGCATCATTAACTGTCAAACACAGACTAATCTAACCATATGTCTTTATATTTAAAGCGATAACAAATATTATATATATTATACAAAATTTTTTTTAACAACAGAAAAACTTAGTCTGACAGGTAAATCCCAGTAACTCAAAAGAAATAGAATTTTGTCTGGAATAATAAAATGCCCTTATATATAGTAGGAATAATGAAGAGGCCATATCTGGATTAAATCAGACAATTCAATTGATAGACACTGGCATAAATGAGACTCTTTACATTTAATAAATTCATTAAGGGAAATGCTAAATAAATGGAGAAGTGTATTAATACTTTTAAGAATGCAGAATCTGATAATTGGTCTGATTATGAATACAGAAATGAAAGACATGGAGTGGTAGCCTGTAAAACCTGAAGAAAACACTTCCTGCTGATGTACAGCCAAATTCGAAAATGATTCTAAAGGTTTCAGGATTTTAAACTACTTGTAAAGTTTACAGCAAGTTACAACTGAAGAGTTTGATTATAAAGGCAATCAAGCAAAGCGGTTTGAAGTTTTAGAACATGCAGAAGTGTACGTTTTTTCCAGTAGTATGCACTCATAACCAAGTAAACGACGTTACTAATGGTACACTACATTTTTATTTCAATTGGAAATAACTCCACAAACCGGCAACATGATTAAACTATAGTAAAATGAAAATTCAAAAGGCTCCGAAACCATCAGGGACTTGGAACAACTAAGGGCAGTCAGTCACCTGCCACATCAACACAAAGATAGCAAAAGTAACACAGATAACTTGTTTACGTACAATGTTTTAGATCATGGTTTTTCCGCTATTAAAATGCTTTTTTAGAATTGTTTTCTTTCAAACGAGATTAGTTCCAAAATTGAACTGCTTTCGACGACTGTAAAATATGTTTCATTACAATTCAAAACTAAATGTCCTTTTGTGACAGTAGTATAGTAATAAGTTGACATAAAACTACGTACCTCGTTCTTTGTAATTAAATGTTAAAGCGAGGAATGCATCACTTTAAACATCACTTTGCTGACATATGACGACTGTCAGCCGCGGACCACCTGACTTATGCCTGGGGACCACTAGTGGTCCGCGGACCACACTTTAAGAACCATTGATTTAGAGAATGGTCATGCAACCCAGCCTTTAGCGAATAGTAGCCATTATGTAATAATAGTATCCATTCAAAACTGACGAGTATGTTCAAACGACATTGAAAATATTTAAATTAAACTTCTAAAGTTTCTGTAACATGCAATGTTCCAAAAATGATGTCTCTTTCTTTCTTGTTAAAGTTGTGCCGCAGAGCTCCCTGACGGTAGTGGCTGGCACGGCGCATCAGTTGATGTTGTTGAGTATCGTTAGACATGAAGTCGGACGTCAGGTCTTTCGATGTCTTGGATAGACACTTACATGGGAAAACACCGAAAAGACTACGAAACTCGCGCTGAAACTTGGCCTGCAAAAATAGTGTACAATAAGCAAGAACTCTTAATTTACAATATATTCGTAGCAACATTAGTTTTGTAGAAAGAATTTTATACGTAAGCTATTCTCTGGATCTGACTGATTAAATGTGCAACATGCACTTTAAAATGCAAAACCTACGTGCGAAATATTGCAAATTGTAAAGGCTCACTTCTGAGCCCCTTAATACTCGTTTTGACGGCCTAACACTCAACAGCAAACCTAATTAATTAATGGATTACTGAAAGAAGCATTCTCAGAATCTAAAGTCCTATTGTGACGATAATTCAATCGGGGCTTCCTGCATACGAGGCCAGGATCCCTCGTCTTGTTAGTAGCCGTCTGGCTGGCATCCGTTCCAGTTTTTTTTTTTTTTTTTTTTTTTTGTTGTTGTTTTTTTTTGCCACCATATCAACAGCAAGCACAGAACAATAGCGACAACGTTCTTTGCAAATCAACAAAAAGTGTATTAGAAGAGGCAAAAGGTAAAACAACCTGAAGGTCTCAAGGTCTCACGTATAAAGATGTTTTAGACAAATTAAAAATTTAAAGATTAATATGAACCATCTTTAAAAACACATTAAAGGAAGGTGCTCTTCTACGTTCTGTTTTACTTGCTATACAGGAAGGTTAGTTGAATCATTCAAAAAAACAAAAACAAAACAAACTAGGTCATAGTCTTCTGTCCTGACTCCACTAGTCTTCAGAACAAGGTTTGATGCATAGATTACCACGAGGAACAAAATACATCTTTTGTACTAAGAATAAATTGGCAGACAGTATCTGAAACTCCGTATATCCTCAAATGGTCATCAAGACATTACAATTCAACAAAGTTCCGTTCGACTTTTGTTTACATTTTTTGTAGTCTCACTAGTAATTTGTCGATATAAGGAAGCTATAATATTTCATCTAATTGGGGGGGGGGGGTTGTTCTACATACGTTGAAAAAAATCAAGATATGGAAATATTATGTAATTGATTTTTTTCACAAAAATTATTGACCGTAAATTTTATGTAAATAAATTGATTAATTTTTGTTATACATAGTTGTTGATTAGATATTAGAGGAAGGATGTTGAATTAATGGTCCTTCAATGGCAACCCTTGTCTTATGCTTGTCTGTGAATGTACGAAGTTAAGTAGGAAAAAAGAACACCGGAGATATTTCTCGACACGACGTCAGTGTGAACGGAACACATGGTCAACATTTATACATTTTATCAAAAAGCATACGACACAAATATTTAAAACCTTTAAATTTTAAAACTTACATTTAATATACCGTAGATAAAAGGGTTGTAGCAAGAATTACTCATTGCAAGCCAGTTGCTGCAAAACCAGATGATGTTGATGTATTTATAACTGAAACAAAAATCAAAACTGTACTCAATACATGTACAAGACAAATTTTATAAGACGACCAGTCATAATAATTCAAATGAAAATATGATATTTAGCAGTTAAGAGATAGTGAAAACTCGGCGCCCTGGCGCACTTGGTCTCGGGGAATTTATTTAAGATTTTTAATTTGAACGTTTATTTGCAGTCTGCATTACCATGAAGATCCAGTACAATGGGAGAATAAAAAATGATAATAACAAACAATATCTACCACACAAAGACGATGATGTACACAGATGGGTAAGTTCCCCGCCAAACACATAAGCACATCCACACTCTGGGTGGATTGAAGATTCAAACACTCGATAAAAGCGCCAAAATGGCAAGAAACAAAATGGTTGACTTAAACGTGGTGTCCAATGCTGTCCCAGACATGCTCAACGGGGAGCCAGGTCAGGTAAACATGATGTGCCCTTGCTGCAAGAATTCAGTCAGCTCGAGACATCGATAGGGGATGGCGTTGACATCTTATTGAATGGAACCTGGAGCTATGGCGGGTAAAGCTGGCATAACAAGAGGCTGCATAATCTGTGTTCACACTACCTATGGGTCTCTGCGGTGGAAGGATTGGTTCACCAGTACAGTTGCTTTTTCGGTTTATTATTTTTCGCAATTTTCAGGTGTTGTTAAGTGAAAACACTCTCAAATGAATGCAGTTAGAGCTAATTAAAATAAATGTGGTGCGTAGTTTTTTTTAGGACATTCTAAAAGCACCTCTTCTATATTAATATACGTGTTTTGAGTGATTTTATACTCGTCACTAGGAGCATATCCCACATTTAACACACTGATGTTTGGGATATTGACTGCAGTTAAAAAAATGATAAGGGAAATGATGCCGACTTCTGAAGTATTTCGCTTTATAATCTTGGATTGGAAATAAATTGTGTCACAACATGTCGTATTTTGGTCTATGGTTTACAGAATGGGTAGGACTAGTGTCTCGTACCCCAGTTTTGCAATAATATTTTTATCAATCACAAAGAGATCGTGGGCCGAACTTCAACAACGATTATCGTACGGAATTCTATTGCCACATTGAAACTCTGTGCTAATATTTTTTTTCACACCAATATTCTCCAATTCGTCAGATTGTAGGAATATGTATGTTAAGAGTGAACACGCGCCTGAAGTGTGTGGAAGACCTTGCTCGACAACATGGCGGCCTCCATGCACATGCAGCGTCAGATATGTGATTTTTTTAGTTCAAACCATTCAGCATTTCGTTGTCTATCAGATGAGCCCAGCTTGACTACGCAAGGCATGATTCGTATTATTCGACGACTCGAATGAAACATCCGATAAAAACACTTTAAAACAAAATAAAATCAGTATACGCTGATACTTTCTTCTGAGTAATCCTTTGGGGAAAACCCCTAAAATAATGGACAGGGTCGTCACAAAATCTTTGATGATTTCTAAGAGCCATAAAATATTCAATTTATACAGGATGAAAAGACTAACAGTAATAAAGTTAGACTGCAAGACAGGCATTAATATCTGAATATACAGAAAAACTCAAAAAACGGACATAAGACGGGAAACAAAGATGAAGAGAAGCAATAATCAGACCGAGAAGGAGAGATTGAGAGATTCACCCACTGATTTATGCGCTCACTGACGACAGAAAGGAGATTGTATGTCTGGAGCGGAAGCCAGCAAAGAACGAAGAGGCTCACGACGATGATCATCATCTTCACTACCTGAAACATAAGACTGTGTTACGAGAAAATCGCTTTGCACCTACCAAATAGCCATACAAAGTGAACTACTCACAAAAAGGTAAGGGGAAGTTTCAGTTTGGGGAAACAAATTATAAATTTAAGCCTATAGTAAGACAGCAGTAGGCTGGAAACTATGGAGTGTGACTGCACAGCGCACTTGATATGTTCTTAGTTTAACTGCATTTGTCAGCGTCATAGGATAAATAAAAGCTTGGATTAAACAAACACCTCCTCCCTCCCATAAAGACCTTTGACACTAATAGATTGTTGCCGTATTCTTGGACGACCCCGAGACAACTGTTGCGTTTCGCGACTTAAATGTTCTGGAAGCTATTGGATTTCTGTTGGATGTCTTTTTCTAAATGTATTTACATCAGCAGCTACGGTCTTCGGAAGTCATGCAATTGTATGATGCATCACATGGTTCAACATCTTGCCACAGAGATTTTGTTGGTGAATAATGCATAGAAGCCGCAGAGGCTCAGTTCCATTAGATTCGACGACTTTTCTAATAACCCTTGATGCCAGTCCGCTGTGGCATCCAACCACACTTCTGGCACCATCAGTAGTCACTCCCACTAATTTTTCCCAAGGAAGAGCAAGACCCTCAAGAATGAAATCCATCGAAAGATTGAGAGACGTCCCTACGTAGGGATAAATACTTCTTCCCTTTTTTTCGGGGTTTTTTTTTTAGGTTTTTTTTTTATTACTAACATGCCGATTTCCTGTACTGTGGGCAGAAGCTTCGCGGGCGGGCGGCACCACCTCGCGGGCCGGATATGGCTCGCGGGCCGTAGGTTGGGCATCCCTGGAATACCACATAGACTAGGGAGATTTCTGATTCGCCGGTGTAGCAAGATAGGACCTCGCGTCAAGAATCGAGGTGTTCTAAGGACAGAACCGAACTCTCAGCGAGAACCAATGGTCTGTGCATGCTACAAAATTAAATTTAACAGTAGAGAAACACGCAAAACTTTTAGGTTCAAATAATTACAGCTTGCCAAGAGATGTGTATAGTGGGACTATTTTCTTTGATATCACTGCGCGAGTAGGTGTTTGATCGTCTGCTAAGGAGTAGCTACAAGTCAAATTTATAAAAAAAAAAAAAAAAACCACGAAAAAAGGAGGAGGCCGCGGAAGAGAAGTCGGGGCACACCTAACCTGTCGCTAGGCAACTGTTCTCCAATACGGCCTGGCACCCTTCCCATATTTACATTGGAAATTTTGTTCATCCCCACTTGAGAGGTATGGAGAAATTGACATTATATGCAAATAGCAATTCGCACATACCATTTACTCAAAAATAAAGCTTGAATAAATTTTCTCTTATCCTAGTTTAAACTTAAAAACAGGCAGTTTTACCATTTATTTACCATTTTCTGGGGATATTGCAATCTTTTATGGAATAATTAAGCTAGACAAGGTTGTATCATCTGAAATATAGCATTCTTGAACTTTTTTACACACACACAGCGTTTTACTGTGATAGTAGTAATTGCATGCTGAGAGAGTAAAAAAGTCAAAATGCCAGCAGACACATCTCCCCTAATCAGGTTATAATATAGTTCGTATTTTACAGTGAAATACATTGTCATTCAACTTATTTTATTATTAAACTTTCAAGGGAAATAACGATATGTGTTTTCGATCATCAAACTGGCAACTGGCGAAATGCCAGTTTTGAAAATAGATAATAAACAAAAGGTTTCAGGTGTAGAAATTGAAGAAATATATTTGAATTGTCTCTGCCGCCTAAGAGAATCTGTGTATAACTAGTACGACTCAGGAAGAGCTTTTTTCTGCAATTGAAAATTATCTGAGATGCTAATGAGTGAAAGTTTGAAATGCAAATACCTGAATCTGGTAAGACTAATTAATAGGTCATACAATTAATAGGTCATACCATATTAAAGTATGGTCAATCATAACTGATGTAACCTGGAAGAGACTCTCCATTGGACAATTTGCTGATAAGTCTACAATGAAAAAGTTCACTGACGCTCTGAACTCAAGAAGCCAAATGTTTTAAAGTCTAGAAGTACAGTTTCTTACCTTTCTTCTGTTGCGGCCACGTGCATCTTTCGTGTTTAGGTTAGTACCAGGCCGATGAGAGCCCCATATATGCCAAGCAATGCGACTGTAGCAGAAGGAAATGACGACTAAAGGAAAGAGATACTGTACTGCTACTTGCACGCAGCTGTAATAAACGAAGAACATGAACAAAGCAGGTGGATCATGCAGGCTGCACCACGGCTTTACTTCGCCATCGACCTCATCTAAATAGTCCACCCAAAAGAAAAGTGCATATGGCAGAGCCAGACCGACAGCCAGGATCCAGGTAGCAGTTATGATGACTGCAGCCCATCTTTGTGAGCAGCCAGCACGGAAAGGATGTATGACGGCGATATAGCGATCAACAGCGATGATGGTTAGTGTAAAGATGCTGACATTGACTGATATGACTTGAACCATTGGAGCCAGAGAGCACATGAAGTTAGCCAACACCCACCGTTGCAAGAGTGCGGCTTGAAACTGGAACGGAATGGAAAACATTCCGATGATGACGTCTGCAACTGCGAGGTTGGCGATAAAAATGTTTGTCACTGTGTGCATGCGCTGGTTTCGAACAATTATGACAATTACAAGACCGTTTCCTAAGACAGCTAACAGGCTGACAATGCCATATAAAAACGCCAGAAGACAAATTAACCCAGTTGGTACATCATAGGTAGTCTGAAAAGACCCGTTGGCGTTTCTGTTCGTGCTGTTTGGCATCTCCATTTCAGTCTCCTTGCTAGTATTGTGCATGAAGGCTTTAGACCTCTCCGTGGACGATAAATGGGACAGCTTCTGAAATAAACAAACAGGAAAAATTAGTCACCAAAAAACCAACTTTTTTTGTTTAGAAAACAGCCGAAACAACGAAGAAGAGCTGTGTCCAATCTACCAGGATCCGAGTATCATAAGGTGTAGGAGATCAGACAATCAAGGAAGGAGAGAGGAAAAATCTGAGGTCACGTTTATAAGCGCAAGGGGAACGAAATCATATTATTTCTGTCATAAACACTACTAATAATGTATTGTTTATTTTTTCAAAAAAATTTACTACTTGATTATGGAACCGGCTTTAGGAAAAGCTCTCCGTTAATGCTGTCTTACATATGGCAACAAGAATTCAATTCAATTCAATTCAATTCAATACAACTATATTCATCCACAAGGGCAATTATATCTATGATGACAATGATATGAGAGCCTACAAGTATGTGGTCATGAAACTTAAAAAAAAATCACTATTTTTTTAGTTGTTTAATGTGAGACATATTGCTATGAAAAACATCACATTAGTCAAGCATAAAAAGTAAGGCTGGCCATACCTGTTAAAGTGCTGCTTGCTGGAGAGATTTACTAGACTCTGAAGCTTTGGTGTGTTTCGTTAATTCATGTAATCTGCAATTATGGTATTATCACTCTTCTGTTGTAAAAGACAGGGGAAGATGCTAACGTACTTCCTGCGCTCACGTTATCAAAACACAAGATCGATGTGAGAGGAGACCCAGGCTGCATGATGCACGTGTTGGACTGTGCTCTCCTGTAGCCACCCAGCACGTAGCAGACAGGGTGGACACACCCACACATGCGCCTGTCTAGCAAAGAAATGACTTTCCATTGGCTTTCTCTTGGGAAATATATGAAAGCAGCCGGTCAGAATACAAAATTCGGGAAGAATGGAATGGAGAGGGAGAAGGAGGGAAATTCCACCATGCTCGGATGCCTGTTAATGATGACTTTCTGGTTGGGACTTGGGGGGACACACAATAATAATCTTCCGGCTATGGATCGTTTTGTAGCTGGGTGTACAAAATATTTGCCGAAAATATTCGTCTATGATATTTCCGGTTTATGTACGGTTCTTGTCAGTATGATTGAAGAACAAAGTAAACACTTCTTCTCTGCAGGTTAATGAATAGTTTGTTTAGAGAGGAGGAACCATTTATTTCCAAACTGTGCCCACATTGTGGCAAGCGCGAACGTAAGCCTTGATACAAGTATTTAATGATAAAAATATAATTGTGACATCCCCACGTACACAGGATAATGGGGCGGCCGTAGAGTTACATTAAACAAAAATAAAAATAAAAATGTATAAAAATAAGAATTTTTATAAATAAATAAAAATGAATAGCAAGAGCATTGTTCAGGGTGCGATAAAATAAACTTTAATTAACGCACGAAACATCAAGCACATCAATCATTTAAGACAGGCAATGTAATAACATGCGTCGACTACTGTTGTTCATTTTATTTATTCTTTAAAGACGAGAAGGCTGCCCTGGTACAAAAGGGGAAGAAGTAGACCAGCCACAACACCATCAACTCAACACACGAGTCTATCAATGACTGCACGAATGGCTAGATTTTTAGTTGCAATAAACGAGATAACCACTGACACAAAACTACTACAGGTTCTCCAAAGGTTTAATGACAGTCGTACTACCTTTCAGGGTCCGTTGTTGGTACACTACAGGTCATGGAATAACTTATCAGAGATTAAGAATGCTTGTCCTCTACCTTCTTGAACGCTGAAAACCATCCTGAGAGAGAGAGAGAGAGCGAGAGCGAGAGAGAGAGAGAGCGAGAGAGAAAACAAACAAATAACATATGAACTATAAAAGAATAAGCAATTATACTAAACGAAGAATAAAATCAAATACAGAAAAAAGCAACGAGGAACCTAATAACACGAAAAAGAGTTGAGAGTAACATGATATTACAAAAGGAAGGGTGTGACAAAAGACTAGCATTATGGGAAAGGTTGTTAGGAGTAACGTTTGCGGAAGAGGTGAGTTTTCAGTGCACGTCTAAAGATAGACGAGTCTGGAAACATGAATGAATATTTACTAATTTTGTGGGAGAAAATTTGAAGCTATTTGCTGTAACCCACTTCTGCACACCATTAATTTAATCTGGAGATGGCGCATGGACTTGCCTCGGATGCTGAGAGCTAAACCATCTACAACATACTCTTTGGCTTCAGAAATTCGGACAGACTTAAAGATCGAGTTAACTTGCTGTTGAAATGAGTAGGTGAGAGTCTGTTGCCTGGGGGACGACCATTTACGGTTTCTGAGAACAGAAAAAAACAGACATCACACGAACTTGGAAGAGGTAGTGTGATAGAAAGTTTCTAATTAAAAGAGTTTCATTCGACCTCGGAAGCAAGTTCCTTGATTACAGAAAGTGTTTTACTCCTTTTCCAAAATAAAAAATCGACCTCTAAGACATGCACTTTGCCTACAAATGCATCTCGTTTGAAAGTTTCAAAGCAAAGCAGGTGGTCCAGAGTGCTATGGTAAAGTCGGAAATGAGACCTTGAGATGAAATCTGCCATGTGAGGAGGGCATTCACCATGTTTTCCAAAAATTTGCCGAGACAGCAAGTGAAAGCTGTATGGCAAGAAGAATATGGATCAGTGAAATCATTTCCAAGGATTCTACCCGACCTCTTTTAACTAGCAGTGGCACGGAAGGCCTAAAATTTTTGGCCAATCTGCTTTTAACCGATTTCATTTCCCTTCTGGTACAATGATTTCAGACTGTAAAGGATATCAAATTATTATAATCATTAGAAAGTGATCACTGCCTTAAAGTCGTCATTCACTTTCCTATTACAATATAGCAGAGAAAAAGAAACCACCAGCATCTAGCATCACTCAATGTCCCTATAAAGGACAGGAGACCGAGAAAGGGTCAACAATCAAACTGAGAAAAAAAAAACCAACTTTTGTTTTAGAGCTGTTTTAACCTATTCATAAATGCGGAACTTCTGGAAAGTAGAGAAAAAGGTGAGGATGTGATGAGGTTCCATCCATTCTAGGGGTCCACCCCGATAAGCCCTTTCCTCATCCACCAACTCTGCTTCTCCTTAGACTTAGCTTTCTTTTCTTCACTGAGAACTGAATTAATGTATCTTGCGAGCACATACGCAGCAAGGCTTTTTAAAGTGAAAATTGAATTCTCAAGAAGTTTTAATCCTCATCGTCCAATTTGAATTGATATCAAATATAAATATGCTGTAGAGTCACTCAGAAATTTGCTTGTCCTGCCGGTTTCAGAAGCTAGTGAAGAAAGAAATATCTTAAAGTTAGTTTAAAATTATTGTAGCCAACAGAAATGCATGTAACAAGGAGTAATGATGATGATGAACAGAAATGCATGAAATGTTGGATGGGCTGGCTAGCATATCCACCGAACAATACCTTGCAGCTTCACTAGAGGAAATAAGCACTCTATTTACATAGAAAACAAGAGCAACGAAGCCTTAATTTGATGACAAGAAAATAAAAAAATAATAGTTAAAGATTTTATAATTGGTTGATGTTTGTTTATTTGGTTTTTTGTTGTGGTGGTGGGGGGGGGGGAAGAGAAGTTGGAGGGGACGAGTAAACTTATTTTTATACAGATACAAATCTGCAAAGCGATCAATGTGAGCAACAATTATTTGCTAACTACTGAAAGAATATTAAAAATAGAAAATGCTTTATAAACCATACCCAATTTTACGGAGAATATATATGTATTTTAGCGAGAGAGAGGGGAGAAAGTACATTTGCGATAACGCCAGTGTTTTTAATGGGATCTGTTCTTCCAGAACTGAGCTGGTGAGGGGTGACTTTGCTGGTCGATTTGTTGCCAGCTACCGATGTCTTCTGCAGTTTCTTGGAGCATCCTCTTCATTTAGTTTTACTTTTTTTATAGATCGGTGCCAGCGGTGCTTGCTAACCTCTCCTTCGGTTTGTCTTTAAGCGCACCGACACACAGACTGATGTTTCAGAAAAAGCCAGGTCTTATTAAAGATACTGAGTTTAGGCTTCCTCTACTGCTCCCTCGGTGTCATGAAAAAATAATGTTGTTAATCTGACGACATGAGCATAAACTTTTCTTCTGACACTCGTGCATCGGGTGATAAAGACAATCGTAAATAGAGGAGACAAGTCCAGCGTAGTGGGCAATGATGCCATGTGGAAGGTGTGAAGCTCTCTGGAGAAATCACCGCAAAAAAGAAAAAGTGGAATATAGAGTGATTGATTACAATTTCCAAAATTCTTGAGATACACGCCTATGATCATCTCTACCCCACAAAAAAAAAAAAAACAATGAAAATTGTGATGTCGCTAATTGTAATGCACAACCTTAACTGAGATATATTATTAGCTATCCCAATGACTATAATTTTGAGGACTCAATCATATCTCTATACAGCCATTACTCTATGTCGACTTCTCTTTTCAGAAGAGAAGAATGCTATTTGTTCAGATTGTGAGTCTGTTATGATTTTCTTTCTGCATTTCTTGCATTCCAGGGATCGTGCCTTTCAGAGTTCCCTGGGTGCAAGATGATGTTTTACAAAGAAAATTAAATACTCTGACCCCGAACGTTAGTTTATTCTGTTCTTTATCTTTTAATGAATCTTTGAACTCATCTTTCAATCACTGTGTATAGTTGGAGACTTGCTATCACAGTGATACAGTGTTTCCAGGTAGTGGTCTATTACCATGGGTAGCGAGGACAATATGAATATGTATCGGACACAGATAGAGGCAGGCCTGACGAGAGAGGGGAACAGTGGGGTGTGGTGTACCCGGACCAACGGCTGTGAAGGGGACCCGGCCTTGGTCAGTCAGTGGATTTTGTTCCTTCTTTCTTTAAAAGACAAAGAAAAGGACAAGAAGAAGGAAAAAAATCCACAGACCAAGGCCCGGCAGATGTTGAGTTTCAAGTCTGGATAGTATACAATTTCTAGCCCTAGGGTAGGCGGGTCTTTGGTGGGAAACAGTCAGAAGTGTCATATTATGACACCAATGTTAATTTAGTTTGTGTAGATTTTTTTTTTTATTAAACTGCTCCTTTTCTTGACATCCACAATCCAGGCACAGGCAGACTATGTTGGCCCTGTTTTGGTTTCGAGGTCAGTGACTGTGATGACAGCAACTTCCACTCATTGTTTGCTGTCCACCTGGCAAGAGGGAAATGGGGCGAGTTTCTGGAAGACTCTGTGGGATGAGATTTCATGGGAACGAAGTGGTCGGTGTTTGGAGGTAAAGACCGACATCGTTATGAGCTGCTTAGACCTCAAGTCGCCAAGTGTTTGACACTTAATTTTCCCCTCATTTTGCTCAGAGTCCTTGAACCAAAGAAATCTTGACAGTTGGACATTAGAGATAGCTACTTATACTAAATTTAACATCTTTTCACACCGCACTCTGCTGCCTCCTGAACAGCATGTCCGAGACAAGAGCTGAACCCAGGACAGCCAACCCTCACTGTTGGTGACAGGCGCTAACCGTTGGGCCACCAGGCCGCTCATCACTTATAAAGGATTGCCTGGAACAAATATTGAGAAACCTAAATGGCTTCAGTTTTTATCATGAACGAAATTAATCCTGCGCTGCAGCCGATGAATTTATTGCCAAAGGAGGCCCGTGATTAACATATTATGCAGATTTTCTCTCCAGATCCGCGTCTTAGCATTTTATTTATAACCAATCGCTACATTATTTAGTGCATCGCCCCCTTTTCAAGGAATCAGCTTCGATCCTCATGCATTGATTTTTTTTTCTAAGACCATAATGCACTACTTTTGCGGAACGCCCTGCATAATAAAACCACAGTGATAACTATTCACAATGTCAATGATCTTCAGTCCTCTTTTATTTTTACATTAATATGATGATAAAGAAACGGACGCTCCCATTGACTGATTGCCTCACTGGATTACATGAACTACGTCTGACAAGAGGGAAACCAGAAAAAGAACAATGTTTTGACCTGAAGATGGTTATATATATATACCAAGGAAGCCTTCTCGACCAAGAATCTTAAGCGCATTACCTATTCGTAAACATCTTTTTCAGTGCACGTTTTAGAGACCACAGGCCTTAGTCGCAACATATTACTAAAGCTTAGAACTGTTCCAGAAGCACAAACTTAAAACGTTTTTTCAAAAGTCGTCTTCAAGTCATTCAGATGGGTTGCACGAACTTTTTAGAAAAGATTGAAATTTATTTCACTCTTCCAGGAGCTTCACAACCAATTGGCGCAACTTACCTTGTGGTGTGGTGGCTTGTCGACCCACAGAGCGATGTCGGCAGGAGCCTTGTGCTCTGGCAGGTCTGACCAAGCCGAACAGGTCTCTTCGGGGAGAGAACAGACTAAAATGTTGCACCCTGGCCCTCCAGGTTGGGGGTTTCGCTTTGGGCTAACAACCCACTCATGTAAAAAGATTGTTACAGAAACCGCAACAGTACCACAACAGGGGCCTGGTCGGGAAGATTGCTCTCTAGAAGTGCTTATGACGCATGCCAGTCAAAGCCTTAGGGAAGCCTGCTTTCCGACTAGTCTTTTGACGACCAAGGCAAGAATCAGGATAGGGACCTGAAACATCAGAACCCTATTTGAAAATGGCAAGTCTGCTCAAGAGGCAAGAGAAATGAGAAAATACATCAGGGTTCTCGGGTTATGTGAAACCAGATGGAATGAAATTGGCCAGACCAGACTAACATCAAGAGAAACCATTATTTACTCTGCCCACCAAGACCTGGACCAAGATCACACCCATGGAATAGCAATGCTGATGTCAACAGAGACAACAAAGGAGCTGATGGCCTGGGAACCAGTCTCACCACGGCTCATGTCAGCAAGATTCAACGCCAAAGGAAGAAAGGTCACCATCATCCAATGCTATGTACCCACAAATGAAGCAGATGAAGAGGGAAAAAACTTCTATAGCTCATTGCAGTCTCTACTAGACCGCACACTCTTGTTCTGGTATTCTTGCTATGCCGGACACAAAGCAGGCCAGCCCACCCACACATTACCATACGACATAAACTTAGTAGCTCATAAATCGCTAGGTAATTTTCCTGTTGGATTAACTTAACCCTTAACCTGTTGGATTAACTTAATTTCTTTTTCATGGGTAAAATTGCTGGTGTCAATGAATTGATTGATTGAAGAGACCTTCGGCTCATTTCAAGGGGAATCCAAACAGTACACAGTACAATATAACAATGCAATAGAACACACATTGTAATCTATACAAGCAGTATGATGAATTAAAAAGTCAACTATTAGTTAAATTTAGCACTGAGAATGGCTCGTAGATGTAATTTGCTATATGATTAACTAGACACTTGCTATTGTTTGCTAGTAGCACGGATAAACGGAAAGCAGATGGATTGTGGCAATACTTTTTAGGTATATATTTCTTTCTCAATACACTGTATCTTGGACATAAGAACATGATATGCAATTTGGACTCTACAATACCTGGACAAAAAGGCATGACAGGGTATTAACATTGTCACTTGGATTGATCGCAAAACGCAAACGATGTGGCTTGAGTCATGAAACCCAGAGTCGAAAACGTATAAAATCATTACGGATTCCTATGTGTTGGACATGGTTCAGATATGTGCATAAAGAAAAAGCCGATTTAAATGTTCGATAAAACGATCTACACTCAAGCTTTCGTAATAATTACATGACAGTCTTGATTTCAATTATTAATAAGCCTTCGTTTAAACTCTCTCGAGAAGAGTTTCACATCTTCCACTCCCTGATTTGCAATACAAAAAGATATCCTACACCCACGTTCTTTTGTTTTGAAGATGTATACTCAACAACAAATGGTATGGAATTTAGTCGGTTGGCATTCTAATGACCTGGATCCAGCAGCGAATACACTGTATAAACATCTAACAGGGAAGCTCTCTATTCTACATATATCATATCATTAGGTGTGCGAGAACCGACACTTAGAAAACTCTTTAATGCCAATAAATGAACACTTTCAATAACATTTAATTACGCCTCAATCCCTATACCTCAGCCTCTTATGTTAACATAGGTAATATTTGTACGTCTAATAGTTAAAAAAAGTGGTGAATGCACAGCATGTGTCCACAACATAGTGCAATGCCAATGACATTTTTTGTGTGCACGACATGCAATATCCTAAAGATCTCTTGATGTCAATGAATAGTGAGTATGAGGGATAGCATGACTTGAATTTCCCCAAACTGTGTTCAAACACACCACTAAAAATTCACGGAAATGAGACAAGCAGCAGTCGGCACAAAATAGTGGAGTTAGCACCAATCGGGGTGGATGGCGTAGTGACGGTGCTGCAGGATGCGGGGCGAGACATAGACAGAAGCAGGGTTAGAAGCAAGATGGCTGATGCCATAGTTGGGCAAATGGTGCCACGTGGTGTACATCCAGCGCTGACGTCGGGTGTTTTCATCCAGTAAGTGTAGGAACGAGAGACGCTTTGAAGTCTGCCTACGTCCATCCTCATCATTGTCATACTTCGATGATGAAGTAGCTTTCGCCCGACGTGCAGCAGAAGAGCTGGAAGAACACACACACACACACACACGCACAGGCGCGCACGTGGGTTAATATTTACTGTGTGAATTGTAAGATTAGTAATAACAGGTTATCGCTAATCGAACGTGAACAAGAATCTGCGAAATGTAAAAACTACAAGCTATCTGACTACAGGAAATTGCTGTCATGCTCTCACCTATCAAGGGCGGTGATGACTTGTTTAAGGCGCGCAGTTTGTTCTCCTCCGTTCGAGACCTCAATCAGGCCACTTCCGGCAAGGGAAGTAAAAAATCGAAGGGCCGCTTGACATTCTGTAATGGAAGTTCTTTCACAAGTAAGTATAGTTTTCAAGTAGAAGTTTTAACGATCCACATATTAACATTGTGGCAACAGATCTCCAGAATTTTCCCTTTCAAAAGCTTTAAAAAAAAAAAAAAAAACAAAAAAAAAAAAAAAACACGCCACAATCGGTAATATTTTCATTGTTACTAGTATATTAAACACGTGAAAATTAAGCTAGATACAATTTCAGTGATCAGATTTATTTACTTTGCAGTCATATTGTGGTATTGAAAGAGATTACTTGACAGAAATATTTTCTTGTCGCTCTCTTCCACATTCAGTTTTTAGTGTTTTCTGTGTATCTTTCCAGAAATTGAGTGATGGCTACGTGAAAGTGTTTGACGAATGACCTTGTTATCCCTTTCAGTAAATATTTAATGACATCAAAGAACTAGGCTGAGTTGCGGAAGGTGACAAATATTTAGTCAACTCGGACCGTTGAAGTCAAGGGTGAAAAATACCACACTTTTCTTGCTTTTTCGGAGGTTTCCAGCGAAATTAAAACAGACTTTTCTTGGTGGGCACGGACTTTTTCCTTTTCGTGTAGTTGACGATTCTTGGTGTCATTTCTCAGGGATGCTTTTTCGTAGTTCTCGAGGGATGAGACAAATGTGTTCAGATCTTTCTCACCGACGCACGTTTTTCTCTCACTCGAAGCTGACGGCACTTGATGTCTTCATCGCTTTACAATAGCCGTCGTATCCAAACTGTTCAGATATGCTGATTTTTTTTTACATCTTGGGGCAGTTTGCTGTCCGCCTCCCTTTCATACTAGTGCGCCCTTAGGTGTGAAAAGTCAGCACTCAAGAGTTGCACGGTGTACGTGCTGAGCATTGGTCGTATCTGGTTCCAACCCATTCCCAACATAATTGGAAACCTGTCCTTCAACCATCAGGTTTCACCATTATTATCGACCTTCGTCTTGTCCTGTGGTGCGGGCAGAGAAGGTCATTGGACGAGGACAGTCAGCGTCGGACCAGAAGTCAGCTTGGCTGGAACCGGTAGGGAGCAACGGAAAACTCACTGGCAAAAATTATCTCTCTCCTTCTCTCTCTCTCTCTCACACCCGCGTACGCACGCACGCATGCACACACATACCCTGATTCGTTGCGCCTTCCAGCCATTGCTCCACAATTTGTCGAGCGTTGGGCACGAAGGTGCTCATCAGGCGGTAGTTCTGGACTGGCTGTCGTTCCTGTAACCGCAGTACATTCTGTAGGAGGCGTAAGTCCACCTCAGGAGCGAGCTTCCACCATTCCTCGGCTCCACTGAGCACTTCCGGCTTCAGCTTTTGTTGAAGGCTTTGCTGTAACAATTTTTAGATCCTTCGTTGGTGTGGAAATTTGATAAGTGCATTTTATTTTAAAAAAACTCATGTCTGCAGTGACAATGAATCCTCGGTTGCTGACGGAGGACACAAAGGTGATGTTGGTTTCACACATTTTGATGTGATTTGGTGGACAAACAAGTGAAGATGGATTTCTTCTTCTCGCTCATATTCTGTGAGTGCCTACCAATGAATTCCCTTTCTTAATTTACTGTTTACTAGAACAGTATTGGAATCAGATAAAGTAGTGCCCTTGGTGAGGCTCAGACGAGATTGCACACTACTCACTAAATCCGGAAGTGACGAATGAGGCAGAGATACAGCGCTTTGGATACTACACGTCCGGCCTTGCGATCCACTGGGGCAACCACGGATCACGTGTGGGAAGTCGTTTAACCATACTTCAGGTTTTGTGTTGACAACTGGTACTAACAAAGAAAAATTTAAATCAGATTCAGTAATCATACAGGTTTGGAACCAGCAAGTGACAGACAAAGAAACAAATATGAATATACATACAGACAAACCTAACATAACCAGGAGAAGCACAGAGTCAGTCATGAAGGGCAAAGAGGGACAAAGAAAAAGAACTTTTCTTTCAGTCTAAACTGTCAGTAGGTCTGTGTTTCGCCTTTGTTTCTGAGCAGCCTATACCAGTAACATCCATATATGCCTATCTGGGGATATTTTCACCAGTGCGCAGTTATTTAAAGTAGTAACTTACTTTGTACAAGACAATTATTCAAGTCGGAGATATGTAGAGAGAAGGATTAGTCCCTGCCAACGCACGCCAGTTGCAAACGTGAATAGTTCACAGACTGAAGGCAGTAATTATATACTTCCGGTCAAAAAGACATGTTAAACGTTTGCTTTATGGTCAAAACTTGAGTACCAAACACTTCCAAATCTCTTCGGACCAAACACGCTTGAATTGCTCTCTGAAAAATGATTCAGTAAATACTTCTTGTCTGGTCGTATGGAAGAATATTTAAAGGATCAAGTGACAGCGATCAGTATCACAACATTGGACACGACTTGCTGTCTTCATTCGCTAATAACGGTGTTTTGCACTGCGATGGCTGTAATTCGATCTGGTCTAGACACAAACTAGCGATTCCTTTCCGATGTCGTGCTTGGCTCAATAATGGAATAATTTTCCGTGCTTTGATGCAGTTCACTGCACGAGGTTACAAACTGTTTTATCCAATCTGACATGGGAGCCCAAGCAAGATGTTGAGTATCATATTTCGTACATATGTCGCTTATTTGTGCTGGCGTGCACACCGAGTTCTTCAGAAAGTTTCTCGTTGAATCGCCACTGTCCAACAGTGTCCAACTCTTGTGTCGATACAGCCATAAGAAATCGCTTGCAGTTTGTCTTCTGTTCACAGTTCTGGCAGTGGCTAAGCAATCCTTCAGCGCCGATTTCCAGCAAAGGACATACCTATCTTTACCCTACCCCTCTTCCTACAGTCAGCATGGATTTGTCGTCTTTTATAAATATATTCATTCAATTTGATAACAAGCATATCATCTTTATAAAATATAACATAAAAGCTTTGCAGCATGCAATTTATGGACATCCTTCATGTTTCCTGAATCCGACAACCAGATCTTCTACTATTCGTATTGGAGTGTATGGCTTTAAAGTCAATTCACGGAGGCCTACTTTATTTACTCTTTCACGAAGGAAACCAACTGAACCTGACTCAAATGTAAGGATGTAAGATTTGAGAGGAAAGACATTTTCCGTCATTTTAGTCTTCTTCGACTGTTTCTCGCTATACCCATATTCCAAGCTTTTTGACACTGTCCTCAATGTCAATATTTCGACGACCGCATCACTGCCACCAATACAATATATTATCATCAATTATTATCAAAAGATGGATAAAAAACTAGGAGAATAGAAATGGGGGCGTTACATGTACAGATAAAACAGAAAAAAGTATCAAAGAACAAGAAAACTATTTCCGCGAGCTTCTGTTTAATTCCCAGCGTTGCAGAAAAAGAAACATATCTGAACGGTCGTGGGTTGAATAAGGTCGCTCGACAACAAAATTGAGAACCTTCATGGAGGAGCTGCCCCATAGCTGTGTTTTCCATCGATCTTAAGGTAAAGGTCGTCCCCTAACCTTCTGAGGTCGTTGGCGGCCAGCTTTCACGGGAGGGGTGGTGCCCATCTCCTCTCCCTCCATATGTCTCTACTTCCCCAACCCTTTAGGGAGTAAAATACTCATTTCCGCCAGCTGGGTCGACTGGTGGTGGTGGTTGTGCTGGGAGGTGGGGGAGGGAGTTTGATGCGCTACTCGGGTATCGAACTAGCGTATTTCAGCTCGGACGCCATCAGTAATAAAGCTAGGGCACAAAGGCAGGGATAAAGCTAGGGCACAAAGGCAGGGATAAAGCTAGGGTACAAAGGCGGGGATAAAGCTAGGGTACAAAGGCAGGGATAAAGCTAGGGTACAAAGGCAGGGATAAAGGGCGAAGTGGAGCTCACTGCAGGTAGACTGTCGAGCAAGATGAGAGGTGTCCTGCTTGGTCTCCTTCACGTCTAGAGTCCTGTCGCTTAAATGTGCACCTGAAAATCACAATCACAATCATTATCAGTGAACAAGTCGTAACAAGTAGCAATATAAATTCCTGTTGCTTTGTTATCCTAAGTGTTTTAAGGCCTTAGAGGTCTGGTATGGAATAGATTTTGTTCTAGTGACCGGGTTTCACACAATGCAAAATGCTATTTCCCAGTGTTGTCCATAGGAATGGGAATCCCATGGGAATCCCATGGGAAACGTCCCATGGGATGGGATGGGACGGGACAGCACACACTTGTATTTCCCATGGTAGTCGATACTTGATATTGCAAAATAAATTTACTGTTATTTCATTCATCAAGGATTTAAATCTTTCCTCTGAATCATCTATTGTATGTGAAGTAGCAGGAATTATAGAACAAAAGCCGAAAAGTGGTTTTCAGTGTTGTCCATAGGATTGTTAATACCATGGGAATCCCATGGGAAACGTCCCGTGGGATGGGACGGAATGGGACAGGCATAAATTGCCATGGGACGGGATGGGACGGGATAGAAAAATATGTCCCATGGACAACCCTGCTATTTCCAAAACTCTTGGCAAATATTTCTTTACTGTTCTTCAGACACATGACTACAAACACCATAGACAGAAAGGGCCTAACAGCGCAAACATGTTTATATTGTCAAGGCTAGAGCCAGTAGGAATGAATTAATTAATTAGGTGCCATATGATAATTAGGCTATTTGTTTTCTTTGTTCTTTTGCATACCCTGTGTTAATGCTCTTATACAGTGATGTTTTCATGTTACTGTTGGCACACGAAAGACTTTCCTTAAACTGATAACTAAAGATATTTAGGATTTTATTTTTATATCTTTGGACAAAAGTGTTGTCACAAGTTTTACCTCTGCCTGTGCTTAGTCTTATTTGTAGGGATGTTTTTCGAAAACTCATTGTAGGAAATACGTTTTTTCTTTGGTCCAACTATGGAGTCATCAATACCTTTATAATCAACATGAAGCAGTCACGTGGTGAACACAGTCTTTGACCACTCAGCTAATTGAGTCATAACATTATTGAGCACAGTGTGCGTGCAAGTGCAATCTTCTGATGTCTTCTGTTCAAATTTTGATATCTCCGAGTCTATAAAATAGTAAAATGCTCTAAATATTATGATAGTCTTTATAACTAAAGTATTTATTTTAAAACGTTTTAGAAGGTTGATTTCTAGCTATGGATACAACAGAAAGGCTTTCGAGACAGGTTGAATACAGCCGCTACTCTGTTGCTATGAGCAAAACCAGAAAAGTCAGCAGCTGGGGTCACGTGATGTGCTCGCGCCGGAGTAGTCATCTACCCCTGGTGGCCACAGAAAATAGCGGGTAGTGATGGTAGCAGCACGAATCCACGAAGACATTCTGCGTGGGCAGAGCGAATTGCGGAAAATTAATTAATGAAGAGGCGTGTTGTAATTCTCTCTGTGCGCGCATCAGTGGGAGAAACTTGGCGGAAGCTCCTCCTGGCTCCTCCTCCTTCTCAGGCGCCATTGTTGCAATTCTCTCTCTTTTTCTTCCACCTGTGTCTGCGTTCAAAGGTTTCGAATCCAACCTCAAAACCTCTGTAGAAAATATCGTGTATGATGTAGCATACTACTCCGCTCACTCCTCAATTCATCTTTATTCATGCACGTCTCTCCTGTTTGTCATGGTGCCATCTGTTTATTGACTCCGGTTTCTTGTATGGTTCATTTTCGGTTCGTTCCAGTCTTTTCTATCAAACCCATTAAGCTTACATCCACCCGGGGAAATGCGTTTTACAACTTTAGTTGTTATGACTGATGCACGTAACTATACAAAATAAGGAATGATCATTTGCAGTTATTAGTGACGATTTCAAGTCCAACATTTAGATATCTTAGTTGATCTGTGTAATATAAAAAAACACCATAAACATCGTATTCTGCGACCATTTTTTTTTTCAAAATATTTAGTAATGATACTGAGAGAGAGAGAGAGATGAACGACCAGAGGCCGTAGTTATGAAGTGAGGTGAAGTCGCCTCCCTGGGACAGCATGGGGAACCCAAGGATGAACATCTTGTTTCTGATGTTATACATCGGTGTCCATAACACGCAGATGTTGTTTTACTCCTGGAGCCCTAGTTAAAAAGAAGTAGTAAAGATACCCTGGGATAAAGAAACATGAAATAGTGTCCATGGGGTTTTGGCATGGCATTCTTAACACAAAAAAGATGTTTTTCCTTGTGTTCACCATTTTGCCCTGGGGAAACGACTTATTATTGCTTCATAATTATGCCCCAGGTATTCCAGAAAGTTCTAGAGGCCCTTAAAGATACAACAGAAGACTGTGTTAAAGATGAGCGACTTTCTCTTGGAAATAATTGAGGTCAAGACCTCACCCCAAGACATTGTGGTTTTCTTACCGGAAACCTGGAGACAAAGCTGATCTCATTATTGCACTGTGTGATAAGTCCCGTGTAAATATTTTCCTTTACATCACTTATAAGTTTCAACTAGCATCCCCCTTAGCGCCACAACAACATCCGAACTACACTCTAGTAAATTCCACTCACTAGACTGCACTGCATTCTCTGTCTAGCTATCCATACTCGCGATTTTTGTGAGCCGAATAATTTGCTTTATTGTTCAGACTGACTAGTAAAACTTTGTTTTAATATTTTAGCTTAACATAAGAGCGAGAAAGAGATGTGACATGGTGTATACATAAGGACTCACTCTTCTCGCCTCCTGGATTCTGCATGATGTGCTTGGGAATGTTCCATCTGGCATACATCTGTAATACAAAGGAGCAAGATAGTAAACTCTTTAAACTTGAGTGTAATCTACTGGTTTAATTAATTAATTTTAATTAGTTTTACCTCGATTACCTGGCATCAATCCCTCTCCCATCCCCTATCTATACCTGGGTACCTGGGGTAGGTAACCCAACTGACCTGTCTTATTCTGCTCTGTTTTATAATTCACAGTCTGGTGGACATTTCACTTCACTGTGGAGCTGTATCGTTGTTTCGAGATCCATTAGAGTCTGTGGCTCCAAAACTCCCCTTGTCCATCCACCTGAAATGGGATACCTAATTCATCGTGAAGGTAAGCGCAGGTAAGGCCTAAAAGTGTTTTATAAATTTTGGCGAAATAAAGATGAATGGTGCGTTTGGTGGATTTCGGTAGAAATAGAGTTAGGGAAATCCGTTCCCCACATCCGATGGCGAGAAGTGCAGCTGGCGAGGTGTCGAGACCAGACTGTGAATGCCACCTTAAGAAAGATGCTCTATATGCAACAATATATGTGATATGTGATACAGGTCCCAAACACATATGTTTTTACGGGAGGTGACATAAAAGGTATTAATGTACTTAACCAGATGTTATGGAAAAGGTATTGCTATATTTCCGTGCAATGTCATCTGCACTGAGTGTAATATCTCTCAAGGAAAGATGTATATGTGCTTTCATATATTTAGAATTTCAAAAGCCCCGTGATATATTGGTGTCTCTGATGTCAGTTTAAAGATTTTCACAGCACTTCTCTATTAATGACGGGACCTTCTTGGTAAGATGTCTGCGCATTGCTATGGCATTAGGTCGTATTGTATTGTATTTGTATTGTATTGTATTGTATTGTATTGTATTGTATTGTATTGTATTGTATTGTATTGTATTGTATTGTATTGTATTGTAGTGGACTAGAAAGTGAGTTGGACTACATGATGAAATAGTGATGGCAGCTCACGAACTTACCGCTGTAGGACTCTGCCCAAACAAAACATCTCGAATCGTCTCGCGCTTGAGTTGCCGACCCTGAGAAATAACAAAGCAAAAAATACTAAAGTAGCATGAAGCATACAAAATCGCACAAAACTTCCAAATTCAGCATAAAATTCACAAATAGCAATGTTGATTTCGGCAGTACATAAACAAAACTAAGTGACAACAAAATTTGCCCTTTTATATATAGCAGATGGATACTATATGTTGGACATTCTTAAACAACTTCGGAGTAAAGGTCATGATTTAGCACTAGTATACACATATCCTGTAGTTTTAATTTCATCTTCCCTTAGGCAGTCCTATTTTTGCTTGACAGAGATGATCTGACAATAGAGAACAGACATACTTTGGATTTCTGTGATTTAGAAATACTGAGCGATCCGGCCGGCACGCATACCACTGATGCGATCTGTATATTATCTCTGTAGTACTTTATTGACCATATTCAAATTTATGCATATAATTTGAATCCAATGAAATATAGGTTGCTTTCCAAGGGGTTAATCGTCAAATCAAAATCTTGCAAATTATTTTAATCAGCCTTCATAAAACTTTTCTGAAAGTCGTGGAACTGTCACATAATTTTAGAACTGATATAGCATAGATTACAAACTTGAATTTAAGAGCAATGTCTTTCTCCTCCATGTCTGTTGGGAAAGTAATTGAAAGAGACAGGATCGATCAGGTCCTCCAGGTCTGCCGGTTGAGAGGCGGAAATTCTACATCGATTAAGGTGATAGGAGATGGAAGGTGAATGGCGTGAGGAAAGCGTTCTCTCTAGCGTGAGAAGAGCGAGAAATTCACCAGAAGTTGCAGGTTTTAGATGTTTATTCTTTTTATTTTGTCAATCTAACGTTAAAATGACTGGAAAATTAGTGTCATTCTTCTCTGGTTCTGTAATATAATAGGTTAGATTACGGAATCTGCGATGGAGGACACACAGAGAGTTATTATAAGCCTAGAGGTTGTGTAGGTTGGTTCTAGTTAACAGGAGATATTTCCAAATTTAGACCAGGGCTAGATTGCAATGAAAACATTGAAAAGGACATCGTTAAAGTCATCAACGAAATGAATAAACCTTATAAACCTAGATATGATGTAGCTACTCACCATTATAATATTATAGCTATGGCCCTAAATACTACTCATGTGTAAGCGTAGCATGAGATTTGTACAGACAAGACAACGGACCTCCTATCCCTCCCTGTGTAAGGAACCTGCAGTGACTTGGAAGGAGTCGTTAAAATTCAGTTAAACATCGACGCTGTTTATGTCCCCTTATTTAAACCTCTTTTATTATTGCAACTGCTTCAGCATATACACTAAAATGTCTGGTTCCAGAACAGCCGTATATAATTTCTCGATGTGTTCGGTAGATAACAGTCTGAGCCTTAAGACGTTTTCTTTGTCGGCGGTGACCTACACAAAGGTGAAGCCAAGCATTGCAGGGGTCAACATGAAGCAATCAGCACATCCCGGTGATTGGAGCTCAGTGCCAAGTCTAACCACGAGGGTGGAGAGGAGGGGAGGAAGGGAGGAGGGGAGAAGGGGAGGAGGGGTATATAATTATGTGTTTTATGCCCCGAGCCAGCAACGAGGACTACTGCAAAGCCATGTATAGAGAAAGAACAGTGTGTCCGAGTCGAGTTCTGAGCCCAGGACAGGCGATTCTCACCCTGTTGGTGACGGGCGTTCACCGTTCACCACATGGTCGAGCGCTCTATCCGCTTTTTGTAATTAGGTGCGCGAAAAATATGCGCAGAACACCACACGGTTGAGACTGAGGAATAAATGTCGAAATTTGCAACGTGTTCCAAATAATTCGTTCAGGCATGAATGAATTGAGTTTCAGAAGTTCTGCAAAGCATGATCATGAGCTTAGATATTATTTTTCCGGGAAATATATTCAACGTGCGCAGTAAATAGAAACGCTGTGTGTTCAGATGGAATGTGCGAGTGTGATCACAGCTTTTTGTATGACTCTGTACGTGCGATTGACTTAGTCTAATAAATATACCATATATCATAAAAAATAATTATATCCTTACGGGACCCTTGTATTACTTACAACACAAAAATGAGCTTATAGATAATAGATGTAGCATGTTGCTAGATGTTCGTCTTAGGAACTATTTTATGCGATAACATCCTGATTTTGTTAGTGGCGGTTGTAGGGAGGGGTCAGGTCAGGTGTTTTAATCGCGGAGGCCACGTGACACCATTCTAATCCTTAAAAGGCAAAAACTGTTTTAGTTTGACAAATAAAGCAACAAACATTTACATGTATAAAGATCGTGAAAGGACCCGGTAAGCAGTTTACACAAGTTGTAAGAATTTTGATAGAGCACAGAATAACTATGGTGACAAAGCTTGTGGATTTGCTTTAGCTGCTTGACGAGAATGTCTAGCTGTCTAGACCAGAATGTCTAAAAGAATGTCTAGCTGTGCTTGGTGCCTTCACCTGTAAACATGCATTGCCGCGTCTTGCTGAGCCCTCTTATCCAGGTGTCGGTCTTTGCACAGATACACTCTTACTCTACACCCTATACAGTTGTACTCTTACTCTACACACTACACAGTTGTACTCTTACTCTACACTCTATACAGTTGTACTCTTACTCTACACACTACACAGTTGTACTTTTACTCTACACTCTATACAGTTGTACTCTTACTCTACACCCTGTACAGTAGTACTCTTACTCTACACACTACACAGTTGTACTCTTACTCTACACACTACACAGTTGTACTTTTACTCTACACACTACACAGTTGTACTTTTACTCTACACCCTATACAGTTTTGCTTTTACACTACACCCTATACATTTGTACTTTTACTCTACACTCTATACAGTTGTACTCTTACTCTACACGCTATACATATGTACTTTTACTCTACACTCTATACAGTTGTACTCTTACTCTACACACTACACAGTTGTACTTTTACTCTACACCCTAGACAGTTGTAGTTTTACTCTACATCCTATACAGTTGTACTTTTACTCTACACTCTATAAGTTGTACTTTTATACTACACCCTATACAGTTGTACTTTTACTATACACCCTATAGTTATGCTTTTACTCTAC